>NC_134093.1:3249064-3455210 GCF_000715075.1 Nicotiana tabacum | reverse complement strand
CACATTTAGTTGAAGGTCGTGTGATTAAAAAGTCCATTTTTTATTCTTGAACTCGTACACAGTAAAAACAAGACATATAAAATAAAATAGGCGAGTACTACTTATACATGTATTTTCTTCTTTTTCTTTTTGCGAAACACTGTCAGATGACACCTTCTGCAGCAAGGCATCCAATTTTTCCAAAGGTACCAAAGGAGCCACCACCATCACCACTACCATCTATGCCAAAGGATTTGGTGTTGCCCTTACCACCAAATATGGATGATATTCTTGTTCTAAATTCAACCCGAGGCGATAAAAATAACCCTTCGATTCAATCGCCAGCAATTCTGGGTGGCCGTCCTGTTCCAGCATCGAAAATTCCTAATAAGGATGAAAATTTGACGTCGTCGTTTGGTGGAGATATCAAGAAAATTTTGTTGTATGCTGGAGTAGTTCTCCTGCTGATCACAGGGTCAAGATTTTATTTAATGCTGGAGTAGTACTCCTGTCAATTGTTGGCAACTATATATTAAGAGTAGTTTTAGTACAATGTCACAATGTTAGAAAGTTTGTCTATGTTAATATATTTATAGTACCCTAAAAATGTAACTCCATCTAATCATTTGACTTAATCCGAATTACCTTATTTCTTTCTTTTTATTTCATTCATTGAATCCATATTTTGTCATCACTCATCACTTTCTATGTGCTTTCTTTGTTGGAACAATGAACATTAGAGTAGACGTATAGAGGCTGTATTTAATAAATGGACTACCTCTTTCGCTTGTGCACCAAATAACATTTTTACCCCTTCAACTCCTTCTTAGCTTGTGCGCCAAATAACATATTTGCCTCTTCGACTTCATATAATTCTAAATTATATGTATAATCATATATAATCAATCTAAAATCTATGTATAAGGACTACAAAAATTAAATAGTGAATTCGGCTGGCTATTTGTGTAAAATCTCTTATATTTAAATGATAAAGCACCGCACTGAATGATAGTCGAAAACCCATAATTATGCATTATGGCTCACATCTCCATCTTGAAGAATTAACCCAAACAGCCGGTCATCCAACCACTTAAACTAAGAACAACTGGTGGAGTTATAATACATACATAATTTATGTATTATATGTGTATAATTATGTATAATTTATGTATATGGCTAAAAAAAAAATAATGAATATGAATGGCTATTTGTGTAAAGATCCCTTACACCTTCTCCTAATATTAGACTGAGCTTCTTGTTTTCGGTCCATCTTCATAGCAATCCAACTTTTATGTCTAGTCTAGCCCATATACATGAAGATGAAGTAGAAACGACATCATGTAGTCTCTCTACGGTTTGCTATTTAGGAATTAGACAATGTGCCGTGAATTCAGTTTTCCTTTTCTGTTTTCGGAACATAAATTCTGAGTTGTCCTGAAATTAAAATTTTTAATTTTAATTTTTAAGATAAAATAAGTATTGATTAATCCCTAAATAGCAGTACTAAGAACAGATGTTTGTATACTTCCCCGAAGATAAAGTCTATAGACTCTTAAATTACTGTAATCAAAGTTCATGCATTTTGGTTTTTCTACATATTATGTTACTTTTTAGATTCTGGTCCAGCTTATTTTTATTATTATTCTTCGTAATAATTTTGACAATATAGTTTTAGGGATGAGTATTATTTCGGACTAGTATGTTCCCGCCAAAAACATTGTTGAACATGTTAAGTTTTTGATCGCATTTCTAGCCTTCGGAATATAGCGAATTCTCAGCAACGTTTGGAATTAACAAAACATATTCTCAATGTAATTGTGTACAACTTATCTTAATGATCATTGTGAATTCAAAATAGATATACGCCGCAATCTGATAGAGTGAGAAGCTCTACCTTCTCTATAACATCTACGCAAACTTCACTAAACTACCAATGAATCCAACTATGGAGAAACTACAAAAAGAAGAATAAAAACAATACCAGATACCTCCCAAACCACCAGATATCAATAGTACAAGTATTAATAATGAACCTAACCAATAGTCTTCTTTCAAAGAAAAACTCCTCTCAACCGAATATATGATGAACATTGACCTGTCAAAAGATGCAATAATAAAGGAGCTACAATCCCCACTAGATGCAAGCATGGATATAGCCACAGAAAAACTCTCTCAATGGCATAAGGTCGATCCAACTCATAGAGGAAGACAAAAATCACAAGTACCAACCATGGAAGCACTCGCTGATCATTAAGCTTATAGGAAAAAGAATCCAACATCAATACCTAAAAAGGAAAATATAAGAATTGTGGCAACCATCAAAAAACTTTTCACTGATTGACCTTGGGTCTGACTATTTTATTGTGAAATTCAACAAAGAGGAAAACATGATCAGAGTACTTCAAAATAGGGCATGGTTTGTGTTGAGCAATAAGCGTGTGAAAGAAAAGTTCAAGTTGTAGTTACAACATTCCAGCTAGGATCCAACTCATCTTAAGTTAGTTAAGATATTACATATGTTTGTGTAATATTTGGTTAGTTAGTTATAACTATAAATACACTGTACATGTTGGAGGTAAGAACAAAATTTTCATTTCCTTCTTTCTCAGAAATACAGAGCATTTCTGCTTTCTCTCAACTGTGATCTTCTTCTCCTTCGTCGTCTCTCTAGCTGCAAACTCCATTTCCATGGAAGTTATCATGGTATCAGAGTATGTAACGCTGATCGGTGGCACTCAAGAACTCAGTTGTCTTCATTAGTTTCTCTAATTCACTCAATTAAGTGAGTGAATTATCGTGAGGGAACTCTAATTGAAGCTAGGGCTTATTTTTTGTTGTTCACTCATTAATTCAGCTAGATATGGCAATTGAATATGTAATTCATGGCACTAATTATGCAAATGCTACTGGAACTTTAAATCCAATAAATGCTACAACTGGAGGAAGTGTCTTCCCTACAATCGATAATAATCACCCCTTGTACTTGCAGCCAACTGACACACCGGGTAGTTCTCTGATCTCTCTTCAACTTGTTAGATCTAAAAACTATACATTGTGGAGTAGTGCTATGCAAATTGGTCTACTAGGGAAAAGCAATCTAGGGATTGTAGATGGTCGATATCCTAAATCTGGATTTACACCTGAACTACAGGATCTGTTGGAAAAGGTGAATGTTGTTGTCCTTTCATGGATTATGAATGTTGTTAGACCTAGTTTACTAAATAGTGTGTTGTATGCATCGAGTGAGCATAAGGTTTTGGAGGATTTGAGAGAGAGGTTTGATAAGGTGAATGGCTCGAGAGTGCAGTTTCTTCACAAGAAAATTCACTACTTTAGCTAAGGCACTAAGACAGTGCCCCAAAATATCTCACCTAGAAGCTGCTCTCAGAGTGGTGAAATATTTTAAGGCAGAACTTGGTCTATGACTCTTAATGCCTGCAGAGAATACAAGCAAGCTAGCAACCTACTGTGACTCAGATTGGGGAGCATGTGTGGAGACAAAAGGTCGGTTACAGGTTATCTAGTGAAGTTTGGTTGTGCTCTTATCTCCTAGAAATCAAAGAAGCAAGATATTGTCTCTAGAAGCTCAGTTGAAGCTGAATTTAGAACCATGGCCTCATGTACTGCAGAGGTTATCTTCTTCTCCTTCGTCATCTCTCTAGCTGCAAACTCTATTTCCATGGAAGTTATCAGTTTGTTAATGGTTATTTCCTCTCTATAAAAAATGGGAACCTAATTTCATAGCAAGTGAAGCAACACAAGATAGATCAGCAATTTGGATACGCCTCCCACTGTTACCCACTGAGTTCTACGATGCCTTAATACTAAGGAAAATAGGTAACACCGTTGGGCGCCTGTTAAAAATAGACGCATGCACCGGTGCAACTATACATGGAAGATATGCACGGTTGTGTATTGAGCTTCCTCTGGTGAACAAGTCCAGACCTGAATCTTCATAGGCAAATATAAGCAGCAAATCATATACGAGGGGGAACGTATCCTCTGCAAGTTATGTGGGAGGCTACGCTACACCTTCCATCATCGCACCCATCAAACTCCATCATCATCAACCAACAAAACAGAGCCCATAGCAGCACCTAACAATAACCGGTCGAGGGAACAATGGCAAATTATTTCATTCGCCAAGAGAAAGAGAGCTCCAGTGTAATGACCCGACTTGTCGTTTTATGAATTTACACCTCGTACAGCGACTTAAGGTCCAGAACAACTATGCAATACATATTATGACTTGCAAGTGGGGTTGAGTTTGGTTTTCAGATGATTTGGGATCAAATTGGGAGAACAATTCTTAATTAAGAAGCTTAAAAGAAAAGAGTTGACCAGAGAGTTGACTTTTGAGCAAACGACTCCGGAATAAAATTTTTATGATTCCAACGGTTCCGTATGGTAATTTTAGACTTAGGAGTGTGTCCGAATATTTATTTGGAAGTTCGTAGTTGATTTTAGCTTGAATTGGCGAAAGTTAGAAATGGGAGGTTTGGAAGTTTGACCGGGAGTCAACTTTATTGATATCGATGTCAGAATCAAGTTATGAAAATTTTGATAGGTCCGTTATGTCATTTATGACTTGTGTGCAAAATTTGAGGTCAATCGGACTTGATTTGCTATGTTTTAGCATCGAACCTAGAATGTTTCGACATCGATTCTTCAAGAATATGTGGTATCATATATTGAAGTATTAGATCCGTATTGAAATTTCGGAGCGATAGAAAAAAGAATCATTGAATTCGGACATCGTATGAGAGAGTTATGCCAATTTCCTTGTCGGAAACGATTTTCCGTCGCCGTCAGCGCCCAGGGTAGCGCGGGGCGCTAGCCCTGGCGCTGGGATGTTTAAGGTTACTGGAAATAGTGCCACGGGCAGCGCCCCATGCCACCTGTGGCGCCCAAACAGTAAAAACTCCACAAAACGGGGAGTTTTGCCATTTCTACTCATTTTTGAATTTTTTTAGCTCGGTTTAGGCGATTTTCACGAAAAAACATTGGGGTAAGTGTTCCTTATCCTATATTGATTATATTTCATGATTCCACACTCATTTACATCATGAATCCGTGAATTTATGGAAGCAAAATCAGATTTTTATAAAATCTTACAAAAATATAAAAAGAAGATTTATAGGTCAATCCGATGTCGAAATTTGATAATTTTTGTATGGTTGGACTCGTTGTTGAATGGGCGTTCATATTTTATAACTTTTGTCGGGTTCCGTGATGTGGTCCCCACTGTTAATTTTTGAGTTAATTTCGGATTTAGATTATGAAATTTAGCAAATTCATATGGAATTAATTCCTACGATTTGTGTTGAGTATATTGAATTATTTGTGACTAGATTTGAAGCTTTCGGACACAAATAATTAATTAAATAAGTTTAAATTGAGGCGTTTATATATTTATCTAAAATTTGGATTAAGGAAGGCGTTGTCTTATGATGAGTTATTTTCCCATCCTTGTGGTTATTTTTGAGATTCTATATACATTGTGTTGAGCGGTAGACTATCTGTTGTGAAATTAATTGACTTTATTGTACCTTTAGAATGGTTGTGGCCTACAAGCAATTTGTAAATACGAGTTGATGCTGTTGTGATGTGATAATATTCTGTGTGAATTGTTGTGTGATTTGGGTTACTATTATGCGGCGTATAAGGGTGGAATTCCATTGTTGACATTATGCGGGCATAAGAGTGGTATTTCACTGTTGTTATGTGTGTTTGGATATTTTCTGGGCGGAGTGATAAGGGAGGTTATTAAACGGAGCGATAATGGTGGTTATTATAGGAGCGATAAGGGTGGCTATAGGAGAGATAAGGGTGGCTTTAGGAGCGATAAGAGTGACTATTGATATTGTCAGGGCGGAGGGATAAGGGAGGCTATTATATGAGTGATAAGGGTGGCTATAGGAGAGATAAGGGTGGCTATTGTCAGAGATGATATGTGATGATGTGGTTTTATTGTGTTGGCAATGATATGTGATGATGCGGGGTTATTGTGTTGGTAATTTTTATGTGATGAGTTGGGGTTATTGCATTTGTAAATTTCACGTAATGTTGTGATTTTTCTTGTGTTTATTTTTATATCTCGTGCAATATGTCCCGTTGTTGGTAAATTGATAATAGTCAGATCTATATTGAAATTGGGAGCATGTAGCTATTGTCAGGCGGATAATGAAATAAAATGTGGGCACGGGGTGCCGTGAGTAAATAATGATGATATTGGCACGTGAACTGTCCGTGCAGTTGTGATATGAAATGTGGTCACGAGGTGCCGTGAGTAAATGATGATGATATTGGCACGTGAGTTGTCTGTGTGGTTGTGATAGAGAAATTGGCACGAGGTGCTGTGGAAATATGAAAGTGGGTTGAGACTCGTATTTCTATGATTTTTAAATGAGGTGTCACAGTATGACTTTTTTTTGAAAGATATTTATTTGAAATAATTATACGTGAAAAACATTTATGATTTGGCACGATGTACTGTGGAAATATGAAAGTGGGCTTAGACCGTATTTTTATGATTTTTAAATGAGGTGTCACATGTTGACTTTTACTCGAATGATATTTATTTGAAAGAATTATATTTGAAAAACGTTTATTTGAAAGAATGATATTTGAAAGATATTTATTTCAAGGAATTATATTTAAAAGAGATTTATTTGAAAGATATTTATTTGAAGGGAGTATATTCGAAATATATTTATTGGAAAATATTATATCCTAAAGATTATTATTTGAAAAACATATAGGTGAAATATTTATATTTGAAAGACTTGATTAATTGGTTGTACTTGTATTCATTATTTGTTGAGCAATATTTATGGTGTTCTTGTTGTCCGGCTATGTTTATCATTGGTCGATTTTTATTGCCATCATTGTTAATTGTTTCCGATTATTTTTGTATACTATATTGCATATGTTATTAGACTAGTGAGTGTCTTGACTGTACCTCGTCACTACTCCATTGAGGTTAGTCTTGATAGTTGCTGGGACCAGACTGTGGTGTACTCATACTACACTTCTAAACATTTTTGTGTAGAGATAGGTATTGGAGATATCGGACTCGGATAGAGTGTGATCGCAAGGATAGAGTGTGATCGCAAGGATTCAAGGTAGAGCTGCTTGGTCGTCGCAGTCCCTTGGAGTCTTTTTATTTTATTGTACTGTTAATTATTAATCAAACAGTATTGAGTATTTGATCCTCGAGATCATTCCATGTATTCAGTTAGAGTTCGTGAATCAGTATTACCAGTCTTGGGAGGTTGATAGAATTATTTCCGTTGTTGGTTTCGACACGTGTATTAAGTTATATGTTTTAAAAAAATAACTTAAATTGTAATTGTAATCGGCTTACCTAGTCTTAGAGACTAAGTGTCATCACGACGCCTGTGGTGGAATTTTGGATCGTGACATCCAGCAACAACTATGATACAGAACCAGGCAAACAGATGGAACAACAACACAGTACCACAAAATTGCAAAGTGGAGAGATAGTTATAAATATTAAAATCTTTGACGCTGCCACAGGTAAGTATCTCTTACCCAGAAACTTGCTTTCAAATCTAAAGAGTCTGAATATTCCAGCAATCCCAATACTAACTTACTCAATAAAAGACAACTACATGCCAATCCCATAGACAACATGTTGGAGAAGAATCGAATAATTAATATCCAGTACCCCACCACTTCTAATAAATTTGCTCTCTCCAAGAAGATCATGAAAAAGATGTTAATTCCTCAAACGCTCCAAATGACCTGCAAAACGCTTCCCCTACCACACGCTCTATCCCTTCAATACAACCAAAGAAATCAACCAGTAATGAAGAGACACGTGTCCCAGACGTGGCTCAAAATGATCATAACCCTACACCCTTTCATTCTGATTTGCTGCCAAATCCTAATGATAGCTCAAGTTTTACTAAGCCTCCCCTATTACATGGAGACAAAATACACTCCACAAATGACAAGTCACAAAAATACAAAACAATGTTCAACACTTATCAACAGACATCATCCAAATGGACATAGCTATAGAGTTAGCTGATCAAGCTGCCTCTATTTATTCGCACATGCCAAACTCACCCAATAACATGCAAATTGAATCTTCCAAATCAGCTTTCCTCTAATACTTTAAAAGACACCACATGAGAGAATAATGCCAAACTTGCTACTTCCTCTAAATAGGAGAAATCGACTAATACTGCTAACTCAAAGAATTTCTAGACCATCTTTCCAACTTCCCACCATGAACAATCAGAACAACCACATGCAACTCCCACACTTGGTGTACGCAACACACTCGCTACACCTAGACCACCAACCAACCTCGTGGATCAAGCAAGACCTCCATGGCCAAGCTCTGTTCTTCACAATGATGCTCGAGGGACAGGAGATTATGGTGACCATTCGAAATCCAAACTTTCTAGCCCAAGTAGTGACAAAAGGATGAAATTGGCAATGGACAACTCCATGAACCATATGTGGATGGCTAATATCCTCGATCTACTGGCACCTGCAGTAGCTCCAGCATTGTACCATACCATGCACAACCACTGGAACCTACCTCAATACTTTAATCCACTACTGAACTTGAACCAAATGTTCGATCTCTACTTTTTCCAACCTCAGGTGCTGATAGACATGAATCCACTACTATTTCCATGGCAACCACAACCAACGCAACAACAACCACAAATGGCAGCGCCGATGGAACAGCCACTAAGCCCAGATTAGGAAGGACAAGAAATGAAAGAGGTGAAAGACCTGGAGATACTTCCCCCTCTGGGAAGAAAGTCGTTTACAGAAATCTCAGCAATAAGAGATATAGCCCTTATGCTATTCCCGGAGAGGGAGGACAAGAAATACATATTCTGATACCCGATAGCTCTTCAAAAATGCTCAATCGAGATAACACCACCAATCACCAGAGGTGCAGAAAAGCATGTTTTCCTACTGACCCCAATTTGAGAGAGAGTCAATTCAGGACGAGGGGAACCAACCCTATTGGAGATAAACACCTTAACTTCTCTTCAATCATGAACACATCCACTAGCATAGTCATTTGGAATGTTAGAGGTGCAAACAATGCATATTTTAGACATAACTTTAGAGAATTGGTTAATAATTACAACCCCGGTATGGTAGTCCTATTGGAAATAAAAATGAAAAGCCATGCAACCCTTAAGGAGGAGTTCCACTTTTCCGATCTGATAGAAGTCCCAACCCATGAGAGAGCTGGTGGCTTAGTAATTATGTAGATGGACACTATGGTAGCTGTTGAACGCATTAGGCAAACTGGCCAAGAGCTGCATGCCCCAGTACAGGTACTCCCTAACCACACTCCTTGGAAACCTAGTGCCATTTATGCAAGCACATATCTATTTAATAGAAATACTCTTTGGGAAAACCTTAAGTCAATATTTAATAATTATAAAGGGCTTTGGTTCATAGGAGGAGATTTTAACGATGTTCTAACGCAGGATGAAAAGTGGGGAGGCAGACAGATTAGTAACAATAGGACATCTAGATTTGGTCATGCATTAACCATTGTAATGTCACGACCCAATTTCTCCTCCGTTTGGGTATCGTGATGGCACCTAGTCTTAGGGACTAGGGTAGCCTAAAATGAATTGAAACAAAAATATTATTTAAATAAAATCTGACAATTTGAAATAGAAATCTCTACAGAGTGTTTGCTAGAAAATTTCTAAATACAACTGACCAGAAATAAGAATAAACAGTGCAAAATGAAAACTTGAAGGTGACTCTGAAGCCTGTGTACACAGCAGTAGGTTTACCTTGAGTCTCCACAGCAACGACCCACACAGCTACTAACGAACAAATACCTGGATCTGCACAAATATATGTAGACGTATAGTATGAGCACACCACAGCAGTACCCAGTAAGTATCAAGACTAACCTCGGTGGAGTAGTGACGAAAAACAGTCAAGACACTCACTGGTCTAATAAACTGAACAAGTATAAGTATAGGAACAACAGAAATATGATATCTACATAAAGACTATGCAATATGGCTCACAATACAGTAATTGCAATAAGAAAGGAAACAATAAGTATATGCGGAATACCATAAAAATGACACAGAAAAGTGAATGGAACACAACCTAAATCCGGAATCACAAATACAGCAAGGACAAGTAATAACTCAGCAACTACAATTGGTTTTACATCAGGTTTTAGTCATCAAACTCCACGAGGTACCGAACCTCGGACAAATCATAACTCATGGGTCTCAATACCTAAACCGTAACGCTTGGCATCTTGTGCCCTCATAACACCTTATAACCGCACTAATGACTCACGTGCCAATAGAGTCATTCTCACATAGAAGGCAAATAAACAAGGGTGAGCATCCATGCTCAACAATATCAAGAAAAACTCTTATCCGATAAGAGTGCTTAACTACGTGTATTCTTGTGCAAGTGTCCTAACATAGTCCATACCCGCAAATAAGTATAAGGAAAAAGAACGGACAACACGTAGAATATTTTCTCACAACTTTCACAAGATGAAGCTCACACAAGTAAGTGTACCACTACACAAATATCAACAACAAGATTGCCCCAGGCCATCACAAATCATCACAAATCAATTCCTGACACATCCAACCTTGTCTCTCCACGTGTGAAATAATAAAGTAAGTACCTGCCTTATCTCTCCACACGTACATAACAATGTTCCCACCTTGTCTCGCCACATGCGCAACCCACACACACACACACACACACACACACACACACACATATATATATATATATATATATATATATATATATATATATATATATATATATATATATATATATATATATATATATATATATATACCGCCTTATCACGTCGCATGTGCAAATATCAATAGTAATAATGGCACGACAGAATCCACGTGTAACCCCATAACAACAACCGCACAGCAGAAACTTCGTGCATCACAATAACAACAACGGCACGACAGAAACCTCGTGCCTCACAATAACCACAACCGCATGGCAGAAACCTCGTGCATCACAATAACAACAACCACACGGCAGAAACCTCGTGCATCACCACAATGAGTACAATAACAACAATGATAATAATACAAGGGTACGACAAATAAGTCAACTCAACAATTCCTGAACTCAAAGAATCGGAGGAACTATGTCACAAGGAGTAGCCACAATAGAGAATGCTACTCATAATAAGAACAGCTCAACAAGAAAGGAAATATTATGTTACAATGGTCCATAATGTACAGTTCGACAACGAGGGAGCTAATACAAGACGAATAATTCCAAATAAGGACAAGTCAACTAAAATATAGGATATCTAACTTCTTTTAAGGTTGGGCAAATAAGAGAGAGATACAACAACTTCAATTAAGGATAAGCAGTATAAGGATAATCATTTGCCTCAATTAAGGATGAACAATTACAGAAGAAATAATTATAATTTCGGATAAATATAAACAGTTAGGGAAAAGACAACACGGCAATAGAAGAGATACAATTTCAGTTAAGACACATATGAATCAAATGAACAATAAAAATGGATCATGAAGCAATTAATTCCAATTAAAGCAGGTAGAAGTGAAACTGGAAATTAAGAAACATAATCATAACGAGAACAACTGCATATTCAGTGAATACAAGGACCTAAGAATCCCTAAAGTCCAATTTTCCACAAATAAGTCTGGGTACGTACTTGTCACCTCGCGTACACGGACTACAGTTAGCATAGAAGACTTAAATCCTAAGGACTAATTCCCCCACATGAATTTAGGCAAGATACTTACCTCAAAGAAGACAGACCGATTCTCAAAAATGAACTTCTCGGGTGAAATGACCTCCGGACGGTTCAAATCTAATCAAATAACTTCAATGAACAAATAAAACTCATAAGAGACTATTTTGGATCATAAAGCCTCAATCTTTAACAAAGTCTAAAAATCGGTTCAAAAGTCAACCCCCGGGCTCGGACCTCGAAACCCGAAAAATTTCACAAAACCCGAACACCCATTCCGATACGAGTTCAACCATACTAAAATTATCAAATTCCGATACCATTTTGTCCTTCAAATCATGCTTTTTTAGTTTGAAAGTTTTCTTCAAAACCCATAATTTTCCTCAACTCAAAACACAAATTAAATATTACAAATAAAGATAAAATCATGGAATATATTACATTCTAGGTGAAGAACATTTACCCAATAGATTTTCTTGAAAAACCCACCAAGAATTGCTCAAAACCAAGCTTTAGAACTCCAAGCATCGCGAACGCAGAAGGGTGATCGCGTTCGCGAAGAAGAAAAATGAAGGCTTCCAGAAGACCCTTCGCGAAAATGAGCAAAGGGACGCGAACGTGAAGCACAAGGGACAGGAACCTACGCGGACGCGAAGAGGACACACGAAGAGTAAATGAACACCAGCGCTCGGGGCCTGGTTTCTACTACGAAAACACGGAAGGAAGGATGCGAACGCGAAAAAGGAAAAAGGCAGACCTTCGCGAACGTGAAGAAAAAATATTTCCTCCTCCAAAATTACTCATCGCGAACGCGGAGGAGCAGACGCGAATGCGAAGGAGAAAACCAAATGACAGATATCAGCTGTCCAAAAATAGAAGGAAATGGCCTGTAGCCCATCTAAAACACACCTGAGGCCCCCCGGGACCCCGTACAAACATACAAACAAGTTAAATAACCTAACACGGACTCGCTCGGGGTCTCAAATCACATCAAACAAAGAATCAAACTTATAAATTTCCAAATCTTCCAACTTCTAAAACTCGTGCCGAAACCTATCAAACCAACCCGGAATGACGTCAAATTTTGTAGGCAAGTCTCAAATTATAGAACAGTTGTTCCCACTAACGGAATCGCATTCCGACCCCGATATCAAAAAAGTCCACTTCCGGTCCAAATCTCCAAAATTCGGCTTATGCCATTTCAAGCCTAAATCAGTTACAGACCTCAGATTCACAGTCCGGACACGCTCCTAAGTCCAAAATCACCCAACAAAGCTAACAGAACTGACAGAACTCCATTCCGGATTCGTCTTCACACAGTTTTGACTATGGTTAAAATCCTAAGACTTAAGCTTTCGTTTTAGGGATCAAGTGTCTCAAATCACTCTGAATCACCCAGTGATTGAATTGAACAATGCACGCAAGTCAATATCCTTCCCCGGCCTTATGCCGCCGATCGGGACTTAAATTCTCAAAACGACCAGTCGGGTCGTTACATCCTTCCCCTCTTAAACAAACGTATGTCCTCGAACGTTCCAAGAATCGCCTCGAAGACTTCAAATCGCTGAAAGTACATTTCCAACATACACCCGCGGGTGACCCCACGTTACCCCAATCCACATTATCCTGACAACACCATCCCAACTGTAATGTATCCTTTCTATTAACACCGATAAGCCTTAGAGTCAAAATTCTCACCTTCCATTTATCTTCAAAAGACCTGATTCTATATGACACGCCACACATAGGGATGGTGTCGACACAAGGTACAACTAGTTGCAACAACTCGTGCCTACACACACAAGGTACGACCACTCAACATGACACGTCACACATAGGCCCATGATAACATTTCTGATCACAATAGCTCCCCGTAATCAAAACCAGCACCGACAATTAGCCTCATATCTGTTAGAGACTCATTGCAAACCTCCACAATGCTGACAATGGTGCAAGAAACACAAAGACCTCATAACTATACACCGGGGTCAACAAGTCACATCTAACGCCACCGGGCACATACCCCACAAACTAAAACGTAAGAAGCACATAACAAAAATGACTGAATATATAAAGAGAAACACATTAGACAAATATCAAACAAGCCCGACAGGCACAAATCTCTAACAGTACCATACTACGAATCAATTTAAAAGGACAAATCAAAGTACATGAACAAGTCATAAGGATCTCATCCTGGTATAACTTCCATCGCGGCACGTAGCCTGGCTCAAATATATCAAATCACATGGAATCGCAAGGGTCTCACCCTCAACTCTGAATCACAAGCCGGATACACATCATACCAATTGAAATATTCCACTAACTCAGTTTTGCCAATAAAATCACAACACTTACTGAACTCTCACTCCGGTAGAGTATCAAATCACAAATCATAACCAATTACTCAGGAATCACATCAAATAATTGTAATGATCCAATCGGTCATTTTAACTTTTAGAACCCCGTTCCATAAAATAAAACTTTCTGTTTGTACTTTTAATAATTTATGACTTGCGAGGATGGTTGGTTCGGGATTTAGAAGTGTTTGGGTTAAAATTGGAACACTTGGTTCCTTAAGTTGGCTTTAAAAAGACCAAGTTTGACTTTGGTCAACATTTTGAGAAAACGACCCCGGAATAGAATTTTGACGATTCCAGCAGCTCTGTGTGGTTATTTTGGACTTAGAAGGCATGTTCAAAATTTTATTTGAAAGTCCGTAGTTAAATTATGCTTGAAATGGCTAAAATAATAATTTAAGTTTGAAAGTTTGACCGGGTTTTGATATTGGAGTCGGAATCCAGTTCTAAAATTTTTTATAGCTCCGTTATGTCATTTATGACTTGTGTGCAAAATGTGAGGTCAATCGGACTTGATTTGATAGGTTTCGACATCGAATGTAGAAGTTGGAAATTTTAAGTTTCATTAAGCTTAAATTGTAGCATAATTCGTGATTTTAGCGTCGTTTTATGTGATTTGAAGTTTCAAATAAGTTCGTATGATATTTATGGACTTTTTGATATATTTGATTGAGGTCCCGAGGGCCTCGGGTGAGTTTCCAATGGTTAAGGGATCAAACATTAGATTTAAAAAGCTGGTGTAATTTTTCCTTCTGCTGGATATTCTGGGCTGAGATCGAGCCCAAATATCGAGCCCAAGGTCGACGGCCAGGGTCAAAGCCAGGGACAAGGCCCAGACTCAATGCCATGATCGAAGGCCCAGGCTCGATGCCATGATCGAGACCATGATCGAAGGCCCATGGTCGATGCCAAGAACCAGGCCATGATCGAAGGACCAGGATCAATGCCAGGATCGAGGTCATGATCAAAGGACCAAGCTCGATGCAAGGATCGATGCCATAACCGAGGCCCAGCTCGAGGGCCATGAGACCTATCATCGCACATCCACGTTATCCAGAGGCGTAATGGTGAACTGCCTTTTTGAGTCGCTCTGCAGCTACCAGTGCCTCTTCTTGCATTTTATTCTGTCTATTTTTATTTCAGACAGTATTTGGAGTTTTGTATAATCTACTAGATGGTCATACATTTGTGACACCGGGTCTTGGCACACACATTGGTTGAATTAAGAGTTGCTTATTTTCTTGGTTATTTTAAATTACTAGTAGGCTTGCCTAGCTGTAATGTTGGGCGCCATCATGACCTATAGGTGAAATTGGGTCGTGACAACATGGTATCAGAGCACTAGGTTCACGTAGGTCTCACAAGTTATGAGCAGACCTAATATAGTCTTGCGGATCGGTACAAAGATGTTTGTACTTATCTTCGAGAGGCTATAGGGTGTTAGGAAACTACCTTTCTTCATATTCCATCATGCAATTAATGTAGTGGTGGAGCCAGGGTGCACTACCTATGGGTGAAGCCCAGCTGGTGGCAGCAGCTACACTTGAGCCCAGGCCAGTTGCAGCCGCTGATCCTCAAAAACTATTGGACAGATGGACTAGACTACATCCTCCTGTCTTTGGGGGTGAGAGACATGAGGATCCCCATGATTTCATTGATCGGTGCAAGGATAGACTGTACAACATGAGGATATTGGAGTCTCATGGGGTAGACTTTGCTACTTTTCATATATAGGGCAGAGCCCGTTGATGGTGGTAGTCTTATGTTCTTGGCAGACCAACAGATTCTCCTCCCATGACTTGGGACAGGTTCACCCGTAGTTTCCTGGACAGGTATATTCCACCCTCTCAGAGGGAAGACTTGCTGTTTTAGTTTGAGCAACTCCATCAGGGTCAGATGTCAATGACCGATTATGAGGTGAGGTTTTCTGAGTTATCTCGTCATGCACTTATGATACTCCTTACTGAGGCGGAGAGAGTGCGAAGGATTGTTGCGGGTTTACATACTGGCATTCAGGCCACTATGACTCGAGAGGTTAAGATGGGAACTTCTTATGAGCTAGTCGTGGAGATAGCCTGCAGGATTGAGGGTGTACGTCAGTGGAGCTGAGAACAGGTTACGAGAGATAAGCGGTTCATGTATTTTGGAGAGTTCAGAGGTGCTCCATCTGGGGGCAGTCAGTTCGTGAGAGGGCAATCCAACATGCCCCTTTATCCACTACCACTGTCTCCTCGAGGTGCTCCAGTGCGACCCTATCTCAGTGCTATACCAGAGAGTTCTTATCGCCTACCAACTATTCAGGGTCCTCCCGGTGGGTATTCAGGTCACCAGGGCCAGACTTCTAGTCAGTAGCTTAACACACCGAAACATTGTTATGAGTACGGGGATTCCAGTCACATACGGAGATTCTGCCCCAGGCTTCGGTGTAAACTAGTGCAACAGAGTCAGCAGCCTATGATTACCGGACTTGTTTCTCCACTAGAGGTCCGACCACCAAGAGGTGGAGGACAGGTGGGTAGGGGCCGTCCTATAGGTGGAGGTCAGTCAGGCGGAGGCCATCCAGTTGGCGCTCAAGCTCGGTTCTATGCTTTTTCAGCCAGACCAGATGCAGAGGCCTTAGATGCTGTGATTACAAGTATTATTTCTGTTTGCGGAAAAGATGCCTCATTATTATTTGATCCAGGATCTACGTATTCATATGTGTCATCTTTATTTGCTCCATTCTGGGGTGTGTCTCGTGAGTCCTTGAATACTCATGTTTATGAATCCACTCCTGTGGGTGATTCTGTTGTTGTGAACCGGATCTACCGGTCTTCTATTATTACATTTTGTGGTTATGAAACTAGAGCGGATCTCTTATTGCTTGAGATGACCGATTTTGAAATTATTCTGGGTATGGACTGGTTATCTCCATATCATGCTATTCTAGATTATCATGCCAAGACTGTTGCCTTGGCTATTCCAGCATTGCCTAAGCTAGAGTGGAAGGGTTGGACTGCTAGTTCATTTATTGAATTATTTCTTTTATAAAGGATCAACACATGGTTGAGAAGGGTTGTTTGGCTTATCTAGCCTATGTTTGGGATACTACTGCAGAGACTCCAGCTATTGATTCAGTGCCTGTAGTTTGGGAGTTCTCCGATGTATTTCCTTCAGATCTTCCAGGTATGCCACTTGTTCATGATATTTATTTCTGTATGGACTTGGCTTTAGATACCCAGCCTATATATATCCCACCGTATCGTATGGCTCCGAAAGAATTTAAGGAATTTAAAGAACAGCTTGAGGAGTTACTAGCCAAAGGGTTCATCAGACTGAGTGTATCGCCTTGTGGTGCAGCGGTATTATTTGTGAAGAAGAAGGATGGAACAATACGGATGTCTATTGATTATCACCAATTTAATAAAGTCACTATTAAGAACAAGTACCCGTTGCCGCATATTGATGATCTATTTGACTAGTTGCTGAGTGCTAGGGTGTTCTCAAAGATCGGCTTGAGGTCGGGGTACCACCAGTTGAAGATTCGGGATCCGGATGTTCCGAAGACTGCTTTCCGGACTAGATATGGTCATTATGAGTTTCTGGTAATGTCCTTCGGTTTAACTAACGCCCCGACAGCGTTTATGGATTTGATGAACAAGGTATTCAGGCCATATATTGTTTCATTTGTCATTGTCTTCATTAATGACATTTTGATCTACTCGCGCAGTAAGGAGGAGCATGGGCAGCATATGAGAGTAGTGCTTCAGATGTTGCGGGAACAAAAGCTATATGCTAAGTTCTCTAAATGTGAGTTTTGGCTAGAGTCTGTAGCATTTTGGGGCATATTGTATCGGGCGAGGGTATTAAGGTTGATCCCATAAAGATTGAGGCAGTTTAGAATTAGCATCGTCCCACTTCAGCGACTAAGATCAGGAGTTTTCAGGGTTTAGCAGGTTATTAACGTCGGTTCGTGGAAGGTTTTTCATATATTGCAGCACCTTTGACCAAATTAACCCAGTAGGGTGCTCCGTTCCGATGGTCCGATGATTTTAAGGTGAGCTTTCAGAAGCTTAAGACAACATTGACTACAACACCAGTGTTAGTGTTTCCTTCTGGTTCGGGGATATATACAGTGTATTATGATGCTTCACGCGTTGTCTTGGGTTACGTATTAAAGTAGGAAGGGCGAGTTATTGCATATGCTTCACGTTAGCTAAAGCCCCATGAGAAGAATTATCCGGTATATGATTTAGAGTTAACAGCGATTGTTCACGCTCTAAAGATTTGGAGGCATTATCTTTATGGGGTGTCTTGTGAAGTTTACACTAATCATCGCAATTTGCAGCATCTTTTCAAGCAGAGGGACCTAAATCTGAGACAACACAGATGGCTTGAGTTACTAAAAGATTATGATATTACTATCCTGTATCTAATAGTGTTTCAAATAAGATTATCATCCTGGGCACGAAATCAAGAAGTGATAACATCGGAACGATCCCTACGACGTATCACTATATCGCCTGTCTTTTTCTTTGTAGTTTGAATTTTGGAAGGTAATTCATAGTTAAGAAAACGGTTACTTTCTGTATTTAAGTTTTTAAACATCAGGGAATGTTGATAAAATCGTTTCCTAATAGTTAGAACTCACGGGACGATGATCGGAAGCCATGAGTTCAAGTTATTTGACTTGTAGTGGACTGTTTTGTGGGATGTCTCGTGTTGCCTTTGGGCTATATAGTTTTCTACTGTTTAATGGAGTTTGGGAGGAAACATTGTGTGGAGAAATACCACATAATGACAGAATGGTGGGCTGGTCATTCGTCATTACATTTTTTAAAGTTGTTTGACACTACTTTGGTTGTCGTTTTATGTATGAAGTGATTAGGGTGTGTGGGATGTTTTGTGGTATATTTTGATGGAGATATAGTTGAAAAATTATGCTTATATTTTTTTATTATTTTTGTTGGTATATGATATTGGAGGAGGGCCTAGTTTAAGTAAACGAGCTACTAGTTTAAGTTGCGGACTTAACCTTTACTCAACACTGATTTTGAATCTCCTTATGATGTGGTAGATTGAATTGAGTTGTTTGAAGAATTTCTTGGAAGGTATTAAGGACTCAACGGAGTTAAGGTATGTTAAGGTTATCCCTTCTTTCTTTTGGCATGATCCAAATGATACAAACGAAACGAGCAAAATATGCAACTTTCATAAATAACTCTATTCATAGAAATACTTGGGGTGTCTATATTCTTGTTTTCCCATGTGAATTATTATTATATCCTCTATTCATGGGTCTCAGAAAAATACGTATTTGATAAAGTTTGTCCGAAAGACATATTGATTTTATGATATTCGAGAAATCGTATTAACGTATTTCTTATGCATTTCATGCATTTATACATGTACATTTACCCATGACCAGAAGGCGTTATATACGCATATATTATATGTATATGAGATAAGGGAAAAGGTAATGGCGTTATATACACACCACCACCTGATCAGCGGGTATACATTGATGATTTTGCCCACAGTGGTCGAGATGATATGATGGGATGCCCTCAGAGGCTTGATGATGTTATGAACGTATATACCTATGCATGGTATGATATTTATACGCATATGCATGGAATTGTAAATATAAATGATTCACAGATCTAATTCAGACATACATGTTGATTCTTTTACTCTATGTTTCTCTCATGTCTATTGTTTACTGATTTGCATTCCTTACATACTCGGTACATTATTTGTACTGACGTCCCATTTGCCTGGGGACACTGCGTTTCATGCCCGCAAGTCCTGATAAATGGGTTGAGAGTTTTCCTAGTAGGTTATCAGCTCAACAGAATGTGTTTGTGCACTCCACTTGCTCCGGAGTTGCCTATTTGGTCAGTATGATTTGAATATGTATTGATTGGTATGGCGGGGCTATGTCCCAAACTTTATGATATTTATCTACTCTTAGAGGCTTGTAGACATATATCATGTATACGGATACTGGTATGGAATTATAGGCCAGTACGTCATATGTATAAGTCGGTATATCAAGTTGGGTCACCCTATATTGAGTATTTCCTCATGTTTTATTCTACTTTTCTCACGACAGCTTCTCCGGCTCAATTACCTATGATAGTATGATACGAAAGATATATTACGTTGGTACTCGGTTGAGTAAGGTACCGGGTGCCTGTCGCAGCCCATCAGTTTGGGTCGTGACAATGACTCTCGCCTAATGCAAAAGTCTATTGGACCTTGAAAGGCGCATTGGGAAAGTTGCATACCGGGTGGATACCCCAGCTTGGTGGAAAATCCATCCCATTTTCCATGTCAGTCTCCTGAAATATTTTCGGGAATATATGGATGATCCTTCACGAAGCCAACTCACAATACCAAGTATTTGAGGGCCTAATTAAACTGGGAAAAACGTGCTGAAGCTATTCTTGATGATCGAGTGATTCACGTCTCAAGGAAAGATCACCAAGAGTTCTTGGTGAAATGGCAGGGATGTGACGCAAAGGAGAATACCTGGGAGAGGGGAACAAACCTCAAAGACTATAAGAGCCTAATTGATGATTATCTTGCAAGTAAGGCACCGAGGACGTCGCCAACTCAGGTAGGGGAGAATGTCATGGGCCACTTTCCAGCCATTCCCCATGACCCCTTGGACGCAACTTGTGGCGTCCTGGCAAGCCTTCCAACACCCAGCGCCACGGTTGCCCCCGTAGTCTCGGCAGCTCCAAGTGACAAGCGCGCATGTGCCTCTGTCGCCCCACTGATAGCCATCACCAGCGCCCAGTCACAGGCAGATGCCAACAGCACTGCGCGTGCAGACGACGCCTTGTGTGCAGACCATGCTGCTAAAGACAAAGTTACTGCCAACAGACTTGTTTTTACTTTGTAGAAGACTAAGTCCTTTACATTGTAAATATAGAGTAGCTTTACTGCATTTTCTTTCAGTGTGCTTTTACATATTATTTAGGTCAAGTCATGTAACTTTGATTTATTTTTTTAAGCATTATTAAGGGGGATCAAACAATCAAACTTTCTAGCAAGCAAACAATTTTCTGTACTGGTGTCTCTCTCCCCCGACATTGTGTTATTTTTCTGTAATAGCTTTCAATTAATGCAATCAAGCTTTATTTCATTCTTAATTCTTTTTTCTGCTCTCTCAGTTTCTCATAACATTGGTTTTCCCGTACGGCACTGACAATCTAGTCTAGTGTACGGAGGGGACCTTAGTTGGCGGACAACAATCGCACTGGCATCGATTACTTAGCCTTACGTCGCCCTTCCAAAGAATCTCAGGAAGGCGCAGCGTAACAGTTATAGTGCCTTGAAAATGTGTTAAACATTTCCTAACACATAATCTCTCTCTTTTTATCCAAATATTGAGGTTGTATTTTAACAGCACTAGGTCAATATTGCACCAAAAGCCAAACGAATGGTACTTTCGTTATATTTCTAATAGTTTAAGGGACAAAATTGAGCCCTTATTTTAACAGCATTGGGTCAATATTGCACCAAAAACCAAACCAAAGGTACTTTTGCTATATTTTCAATAGTTTAAGGGGTGAGATTGAGCCAATATTTTAACAACAATGTGTCACGTCCTTAGTCGTTAACTAAGTACACGTGCGACACTTGACAACTGGCTCACGATCTTGCACAACTTGATCACGTTCTTGCTATGCCAAGTCAGCCTTACTATACTTAAGATCGCTAAGAGAATGGTAGAAAGAACACAAGAGAATTGTTAAAAAAAGTTTTGTATTATAGAGAACTTGAATTATTTACTTGGTGAAATACAAATCAATTTCCCCCCTTTATATACTAGTCTCCTAGGGGCCAGTGTGTAAATATTAATTGTTACACAAGTCCTTAATATTTACAAGATAAGGGCTTTCTCTAGAATTCTCTACAAGCCTAGAAGATTCCAAGGACTTTCCTAGCAAATCCATAGGGATCTAGGATCTTCCAAAGGAAATGTCCATACTTCTCTAGAATCTTCTCACAAATGCTATTCTTCCTCTTATGTGAGCTTCAACATAGCATTAATATATGCTAAATGGTGCCTATGTGGCATGATGACATGGAGGGCCATCACACTCTCCCCGCCTAATGTTGCGACGACTGCGGCGCAATGTTGCTGCATAAACTCTCGGATCTTATCTTTGAATTGCCATAAGTCCTCATATCGTTCCTACGTGGCCTCCTCCGAAGATTGCCCCTTCCAATGGACGAGGAACATTGCAGTGGCTTTCTGTCCTTGTTTTCGCCTGGCCTACTAATCAATAATAGCCTCAATTTCCCGGTCATGTGAGGCGGTGATAGTAATAGTCGCTCGACTTGATTGGATCTTACTCGGATCATCCTTATCTTCATGATATGGCTTAACCATGCTAGCATGGAAGACATGATAGATCTTAAGATACGATGGCATGTCAAGCTTGTATGAGATCTTCCCTACCATGGAAATGATCTTAAATGGCCCCTCATACTTGCGAATCAGATTCTGATGTATGCCTCGTAGTGCCTTGAAATGTCTTGGGTTAAACTTCACAATGACCATATCCCCAACTCTATAGTCAGGGGGACACCATTTACGGTCTGCATTTCATCTTCTTAGCTACCTTGTCCAAGTAGGACTTAGCAGTGTCAAGTTGTTCCCCCCATTCTTTGGCCATATGATAAGCCCCCGAACTCTTTCCATCGAACGTGGTTGGTAATGAATTTGAAGTTTGTGGTTGTTGGCCTGTGGCTAGCTCAAATGGTGTCGCCCCGTGGACTCACTCCGCTGCAAGTTATAAGAGAATTGGGCAATCTCTAAGAGCCTTGCACAATCTTTCTGATGTGCGCTTACATAATGCCTCAAGTAGCATTTTAGTAAGGCATTGACCCGTTCCGTTTGTCCATCTATCTGCGGGTGGAAACTAGTAGAAAAGTGTAGTTCTGTGCCAAGTATGTCGAATAACTCTCTCTAAACGTTTCCAGTAAAACAGGGGTCTCGATCACTGATAATATGCCTTGGTAAGCCCTAGTACTTCACCACATTCTTAAAGAATAGCTTGGTGGCTTCCTTGGCAGTGCAACCTGGTGAGGTGGGCATGAAGGTGGCATATTTGGAAAATCTATCCACGACCACCATAATAGTACCATAACCATTGGACTTCGGTAGGCAAGTGATAAAGTACATAGTCATGCTCTCCCATGGACGCTCAGCAACTAGTAGTGGCTCCAAAAGTCATCCAGGTTGTTGTTGCTCAACCTTGTCCTGTTGACAGACAAGACAGGTCTACACATAACACTTTATATCATCTCGCATGCGTGGCCAATAGTAGATTGACTCAACCAAGTCCCTAGTGCGACGTTAGCCTGGATGACCAGCCCATATTGTGTCATGACTCTCCCTTATGATCCGTCGTCTAATGTCTCCAAACATAGGTACGTAGACCCGCCGACCTGTGGCAAGAAGTAGGCCGTCTTCAACCCAAAAATGTCTTGTATTGCCCTGGTTGGCTAACTCAATAAGTTGTTTGGCTACTGGATCATGTTGCATACTTTCTTTTATTGCCTCACGAATGTCCCATCTTGTTGAAGTGATTGCAACAAGCTCGGTTTTCCGAATCAAGGCATCGGCTACAATGTTACCTTTGCCCGACTTATACTCCAGCACATAATCAAATTCGGTCAAGAAATCCTTCCACCTAGCATGTTTGGGTGTGAGCTTCTTCTGTGTCTCAAAGTAGCTAGTAGCTACATTGTCGGTCTTGACCACGAACCTCGACTCGAGAAAATAGTGTCTCCATGTACGAAGGCAATGCACAATGGCAGTCAGTTCTTTCTCTTGCACTGTGTAACGCCACTCCGTCTCATTTAACTTGCAGCTCTCAAATGCTATGGGATGTTTATCCTACATTAGGACACCCCAATGGCAAAGTATGAGGCATCTGTATGCACCTCAAATGTCTTGGCAAAGTCAGGTAACGGCAGGACTGGCTCCTCTGTTACAACTGTCTTGAGGCCTTCAAACGCCCTTTGACAATGCTTCGTCCAAACCCATAGCTTGTTATTCTTTAGTAACTCGGTCAATGGTGTGGCCTTTGATGGGTAGCTACTGATGATCCGACGATAGTAGTTAACAAGGCCAAGGAAGGATCTCAACTCAGTTACCTTTATAGGTGCCTCTCACTCCTAGATAGCACATACCTTAGCCTCGTCCATGCGTAGCTCGCCATTGCTAATAACATGGCCTAAAAAGTGCACCTTTGATTGTATAAACTCGCATTTCTCCCTTTTGATGTATAGCTTGTTCTCCCGCAAGACTTGGTAAACCTTCCTTAATTACTTCATATTCTCCTCCAATGTGTTGTTGTAGATGACTATGTCGTCTAGGTAGACTACCACAAACTGATCAAGGTAGGGATGAAATATCTTGTTCATAAGGGTGCAAAATGTGATGGGTGCATTGGTTAAGCCGAAAGGCATCACCAACCACTCAAAGGCTCCATATCTCGTCACACATATAGTCTTCGACTCATCCCCTTCTGCAATACGAACCTGGTATTAGCCCTTGCGAAGATCCACCTTGGTAAAGTACTTGGCTTGCTCAAATCTATCGAACAAGTCAGTAATGAGTAGGATCGGGTACTTATTCTTCAATGTGGCCTTATTAAGTGCACGGTAGTCTATGCATAAGCGCAACGATCCATCCTTCTTATTCTGGAATAATACCGGTGTGCCAAAATGTGCCTTTGATGGGCGAATGTGACTAGCATCTAGCATCTCTTTCAATTGTTTCCTGAGCTCCTTTAGCTTGGGCGATGCCATAAGATATGGGGGAAATGCGGGTGGCTAAGCCCCGGGCTCCAACTCAATCTTGTGATCCACTTCTCGCCTAGGTGGCAAGTGCTTAGGCAACTCCTAGGGCATGACATCTTTGTTTTCCTCAAGCAACTTCTCTATGCAAGGCGACAATGTCTCTTGAAAACTCTTATCTTCCTCCAGACTTGCGATGGTTGCCACGAACGTCGGCTCCCCCTTATTGATCCCCTTAACAACCTGCATAGCTGAGAGTTGTGCTTGGATCTGTCCGTGTGTCATAGTCACTGTAGGTACCATGCAAGCTCCTTCTCGTTCCATAACCAAGAGATGTTGGAGGTAGGGATCGATCAAAGTATGACAATGTCTAAAGAACTCTTGCCCCAATATGATGTCAAAGATATCCATAGCGGTTATGGTAAAGTTTGTCATACCTTTCCAAGTTCCCAATTTGACACCAACTCCATTAGCTACCCCACGAGCATTTTGTACCTCGGCATTCACAGTCTTAACGCGAGAGTTGGTTGGAGCAAGCTTTAATTATAGTCTCTTTGCAGTAGCCGCAGTCACGAAATTATGAATTGCTCCACTATCCACCATTGCACGAGCAGGCTTGTTGTTGATGGTGAGATTCACGTACTGATTTCTATTCTCGATAGGTTAGATAGATTGCTTCGTGACAGCACCGCATAATCCGATCATACCCAGCTATGCGGTTCTTGAACTCTCTTCTTGTGGTTTCTCCTTCCGTTCACGGACCATGGCGCTGAGGATCTTTAGGTCGGGACAATTCTTGAAGTTGTGCGGCCCTCCGCATATGTAACATCCCTTCTTCTCGGCCTGTGCCTTCTTCTCGGCGTAGCCCTGACGGCCACTCGACGTTTTGGAATCTTGAGTTTTGTAGTATTGTTGTTGTATCTCCTTGACTTTGCCATGGTCTCCCCCACCTTTGACATTGTTAAACTATGATTCTTTGCCTTTGTCATGCTTTTCATGCCTGAAATCCATCAATGATTCAGCCTCCACTATGGCTTGGTCTATATTTGTGACATGTCGGTGTTGTATCTCCTGCTTAGCCCAATTTTGCAACCCGTCCATGAAGTGGAACAACAAGTCATCGTTGGTCAGGTTGGGGATTTGAATAATAAGGGTAGTGAACTCCTTGACATAGACACGTATGCTCCCTATTTGCTTCAATTCCCATGTTTGCGCCTTGCCTCATACAAGACATTGTTTGGAAAGAACTGTCGCTTGAACTCGACTTTAAACAGATCCCACATGCTAATAGTACATATACCTTTATCCACGCCGGTCATCTTCCTTCTCTATCATAGCAAGGTATTCTCTAAGAGGTACAACACTGCAGTGTTGATCATGGCCTCGTCGTCCCTCACTTTGTCGTGCCTGAAGTAGTTCTCCAAGTGCCAAAGGAAGTTTTTCACTTCTTGTGCATCATGAACACTTTTGAACATCGGGGTTTGAGAGCCTCGATCTTGGGATCCCTCATCACCACAACATTGTTGGCTGCCTCGGTCATACCAACACTAACATTCTCCTCGAGTGACTCTATCTTTTCCTTCATAGCATCGATAGTACCCAAAGCCTCCACGAGTCTGCATTCTAAGGCAGTGATGGTTTGCCTTAGTTCCATCTCAGTCTGTGTACACCCCTCCAAGTCATTTCGGATACTCTCAATCTCTTCAAGATTATGCCCCTCAAGAACGCTAAGGGTCTACATTCCCAAGCGTTGGCCAAAGATCACCACGTCGTCCATCCCCGCGTTCATCTTCATCACCCACTCTTTACCGAGTGAGATGTCCTCGGGCAGGACCTCCACTCCATCCTCGCTCACCTTAGTGGCAGATGGTTCTTGGGATGTGAGCCCTTCGTTTGACACAACCTCGGGTAGCACCTCATGGCTCTTGTTGGTGGCATTCCTCTTTTTGTTATGGCCACTCTTGCCAGCAGCATCTTGGATGACATTGGCTTGGGTGTTGGCAGCGTTAATTTCTCTGTCGTTTGCCATTCCCTTAGTTGCAACCTTTGCTCTGATACCACGTTGTCACGTCCTTACTCGTTAACTAAGTACACGTGCGACACTTGACAACTCGCTCACGATCTTGCATAACTTGCCCACGTTCTTGCTATGCCAAGTCAGCCTTACTACACTCAAGATCGCTAAGAGAATGGTAGAAACAATACAAGAGAATTATTAAAGGAAGTTTTGTATTAGAGAAAACTTGAATTGTTTGCTTGGTGAAATACAAATGAATGCTCCCTCCCCCCCTCCTCCTCCCTCCCCTCCCCCATTTATATACTAGTCTCCTAGGGGCTAGTGTGTAAATATTAATTGTTATACAAGTCCTTAATATTTATAAGATAAGGGCTTTCTCTAGAATTCTTTACAAGCTTAAAAGATTCTAAGGATTTTCCTAGCAAATCCATAGGGATCTAAGGTCTTCCAAAGGAAAATGTCTATACTTCTCTAGAATCTTCTCACAAATGCTATTTTTTCTCCTATGTAAGCTTCCACGTGGCATTAATATATGCTAAATGGCGCCTATGTGGCATGATGACATGTAGGGTCATCACAAATAAGTCAATGTTACACCAAAAACCAAATGAAGTGTACTTTTTCTATATTTCTAATAGTTTAAGGGTTAAAATTGAGCCACTATTTAATAGCACTGGGTCAATATTGCACCAAAACAAAACAAGGGTACTTTTGCTATATTTCCAATAGCTTAAGTGGAAAAATTGAGCCACTATTTAACAGCACCGGGTCAATATTGCACCGAAAATAAAAAAGAAGGGTACTTTTCTATATTTCCAATAGTTTAAGGGTTAAAATTGAGCCACTATTTTAATAGCACTGGGTCAATATTGCACCAAAAACCAAATAGTGTGTACTTTTTCTATATTTTCAATAGCTTAATGGGCAAAATGGAGCAACTATTTTAACAGCACTGGGTCAATATTGCACCGAAAACAAATAGAAGGGTACTTTTCTATATTTCCAATAGTTTAAGGGACAAATGGAGCAACTATTTTAACAGGACTGGGTCAATATTGCACCAAAAACCAAATAGAGGGTACTTTGTCTATATTTCCAATAGTTTAAGGGGCAAAATTGAGCAACTATTTTAACAGCACTGGATCAATATTGAAACAAAAGCCAAACTAAGGGTACTTTTGTTCCATTTCCAGTAGTGTAGGTATATATTTCAAAAACGTGGTGCAAATATATTTTTAATACGAGGTACTTTTTCGTTTTCTCTATTTTTCTTTCCGTTTCTTTTTCCGCTAATACCTGCTCTCTCTCTCTCTCTTTCTCTCTCTCTCTCATACATACACACACAGAGGCAGGCATTCTGGTTCTTTCTCTTTTCCCTGTTTGAAGATCACAGTTTGGATCTTTTTTGTCAAGGTAATTGTATATATAGTTTAGAATCTATTTCTGTTTTTATTTTCTGTATAAATAAAAAAAAAATCAGAGTTTTGCAATTTGTATACTGTTTTGTTTTTTTTTTTTTTAATTTTCAGATTGTCGAATCAAATATTCAGTCTTTAAATCCTAAACGAACATAAATTTTTAAAAAATCCAACCTTTGGTTCCAGGTTTTTGCAATTTGTTTAGTAAAGCTTCAAACATGGTGGCCTGCTGGGTCTTGCAATTTATTTTTTATTTTACCCCTTGCTGATTTTATGTGGATTTAGCTTTTTTAAAGAACTGAGGATTCATATCGCCGACCAAACAAAAGTTTGAGATTGTAGTGGAAGTATTATATGTGTATTGACCCACCCATTTTAGCCCAATTAAATTTGACCCGTTTATTTTCGTATCCGCCTATTTGACACCCCTAGGTGTAAGTTAAAAACGGTTGAGATATGTATATATGCGATAGAAAAGGAAAAGAAGAAAAAGGACTGTTCTCATTTATCTGCCGATGATTAGGGAGGTATATAAGTCTTTGAAAATGATAGTATTTGAATACTTTGGCTTATTCGATTTTTACATGTGTATGATGATGATATGAGTTGAGCTTAAATGACGTAGTCATGATTCATATAACCGATTCTAACTTGTTTGGGACTAAGGTATAGTAGTTATTGTTGTTGTATTCAATTTTTACATGTGAGTTGAGTGACATATCTGTCTGTTCCATACTACAAAAAAGGGAAAAATTATGTGAATCACTGACAGACTATGAATGTGGAAGTCATGATATTCCTAGTTGGGGGTGGTGTTGAGCTAATATGTGACTAAACTGCAGAACTAGGTGGAAAGATGCAATTCAAACGTGTTCCAGGGTAGCTAAATGTGCAGTTATATTCACACACACACACACTCGCATAATCTGACAATTGTTTCTTAACCATTCACTAGCACCACATTTTATATTAACGTGTTGAGTCAATTGTTTCAGGCTAGCAATGCAATGTTTGAATGCAGATGATTGATCAAACACCTTTTAGTACTTACTAACCAGCTGAAACCATGACCATTAGGATTATCAGATCCTTTTTCACGTCATTTTCCAATCCCGCTACTCTAATTCCAAATCCAAGTCGCCGCTATTTTTGCACTAACCCAACAGTTGCAAAACGGATATCCCAATATCAATATCCTCTACAATTCCAAGAAAGTTCCCCCCAAAGAAATCTCATTGCGGTGTCTAGTCTTCTTAAAAGATATGGTTTTCCAGCTCTAGAACTTACGAATTTTCTCGAGAAGAATTGTCGTTTACTAAATCTAAACCCCATCAAAATAGAAAAATCTCTAAAGATTCTATTATCCTTGAAACCATCTCAAGAATTCCTTGTGTCCGTGATAAATAGTTGCCCCAGGGTTCTAGAATATGATGCTATAAAGAAATGGGAAGGAGGCATCCAAGGATTAGAAGAGGGATCCAATTTATCCTCCTTGGCTGTGCGGAATATTCTGGAGGTCTCGGTGAAGTTTGAACTAGATTATGATTGTGTTTTGGGGTCTCTGAGATGCCTCAAAGATTTAGGGGTTAGTGATATTACTGTAAATAAGGTTTTGGAGACACATCCCATGGTAACTATGATGGCTGCAGACAAGATTCATGACTGTTTTGAATTCGTCGTTGATGCCTTTAGGATTGACAAGGTTGGATTTGATCGCATTCTCTGCGTCTATCCAGGTGTTTTGGCCTTTGGGATTCAAAATAAGTTTAAGCGATTGCTTGATGAATTTAAAGTTCTGGGCTTTAACATGGAGGTGATCAAGAAACATGTCCTAAGAGATCCTAGAATTCTTGCATTGGAAGTTGGGGAATTATCGCGGTGTTTGGAGCTGCTTAAGAGTTTGAAATGTAGGGAATCTATTAAGGAGGATATTTTTCATGAGGGAGCTTTTAAGGCTGGGTACGAGGTGAAACTAAGGGTTGATTGCTTACGCAGTCATGGGTTAAACTTAAGGGACGCTTATGCTGTGGTATGGAAAGAGCCCAGAGTGATACTTTATTGTGTAGAGGATGTTGAGAAGAAGATTCAGTTTTTAGTGCACGTGATGAAAGTTGATATTCAATGTCTTGTTGACGTTCCAGAGTACCTGGGGGTGAATTTTGAGAAACATATTCTACCAAGATTCGAGGTAATTGACAATTTAAGATCAATAGGTGGACTTGGTGATGAGGTGGGATTGAGGGAGTTGATTAAACCTAGTAGAATGAAATTTTATAACTTATATGTCAAGCCTTATCCAGAGTGTGAAACAATATATGGAAGATTTGCAAGAAATGCTGAAGTGAGAAGTCAACATCCAGTGGGAATGTGGAAGCTTTTCAAACCACAAAATAATCCAAAGTCCAAAGAAGATATTATGAACATTAAGTCGTATATGGATTCGTTGGCGTGAGTTCTGGATCCTTCCTCTAAATTCTACCTGAAAATAGATCTATGTAGCATTCTCTTGGAAGATCCTTTTCTAAGGTATGTTTCCCATCCTTATTCATATGCTTTTCCTTAATGCCGTTGTGGTGTGATGTTCTGTTTTGTAGTTGCAATTTTTCTACAATCCCTTTAGTTTTATAAATTTCTTTGTAATGTTTTTTAAAGATGAAGTAAGTAACATTGATAAGGCATCAAGAAGATGCAGATTTGCTGGGAGGTAAATAGGAGCATTTTTTTAGCTGGCTATGTGCCTCTTTTGGCTCCTGTATAATACTGCCACTAACATCATCAGATAAACCTGCGCAGGCTCGTTCATATCCTCTCTTTCAGAATTAGAACCGAATACAAAACCGCTGTTCTTTGTTTCCAAAGTTTTTAGTTCTGTAGTCTTAAAAACTTGGAATTTTGATAGGTCTATATACTTGTCATATCCATCATTTGGTTCCAAGTTTAAGTAGAATATATCAATCTTTCAATTCTGTTGCAAAATAATTTTTAAGGAGGTGACATGGTTTTTACATCAAATATAGAACATACCCACATACTACTCGTTACAACTCATTTTAGCATCAGCAAGGGTTGTGTTTTTATGTTTTTTTCTAGCTATACTCCTTTTTCAACTGGTACTTGTAACATTTTCCATTTCCGCATTTAATTATTCTTACCACAAAAGGACTTTTTAAAAAAATAAATAAGGAACAATACTTTATTCGAAAGGATTAACTGTGAAAAGTTAACTGCTCTTGTCCATTAAAAGGATTAGATGTGCTTTCTCATTCAATTATTAGTTTTTTCTTCTTGTTTATCATAATATTTGTTCTTCTTCTCGTCCCAGTCTTTGCCGCAGCTGAAAGAGGGATCAAGATGTGCATGATATAATGTTTGCTTGTTAGACCCTTCGGGGTTGCCCAGTTGGTTTGGAGGGCTGGATGACTTGGGATCGAGTCCCCCTCAATGCCTTCTGGGTTGAGCTTGTCGCACATAGCTTGCCTAGTGCGGATTACCTCCCCTGTGTGGTTTACAGGCTATTACACAGGGGGAGGTTTACCCAGTGCACACCAAGTGTAGCGGCTGCGGGTTTCCCTCTTAACAAAAAAAAAATAATGTTTGCTTGTTTTGGCTGGGTGAATATCAGTTGAACATCAAGCTGGAAGTTGGGAATGGTGCTAAGATCAAATTCTGGGATGATAATTGGCTGCATTCAGAGAAACTTAAAGTTAATTTCGCCGTTCTTTATTGCACCACAGTGAACAAGAATTGCTTTGTCGCTAATTGTTACAATGAAACAGGGTAGCAGCTATAGTTCAGCAGGAATTTCAACGATTGGGAAATTTCAACGATAGAAGACTAAAGCACCAACAGAAGTTGTGCTTGTGTTGGATGGGTGGCTTCAAGAAATGCATACTTAACACAAGATTTTCTTCAGAAGAGAGGCTTTGTAAAGTGCAGCTGGTGTTTCTTGTGTGAAAAAGGCTGTAGAGTCGACCGATCCATTTATTACTTCATCGTGAATTTTCTTGGCAGGTTTGATCAGTAATTTTATGTCTGTTTGGGGTGCAATGGTCATGCCAATGTACAGGGTCTACTCTTAAGTTGGCAAGCACAGTTGGCTGGGAATATGAAAAGATTTGGAGAACAGCCCCTATATGCATTATGTGGAACATTTGGCTACAGAGAAATAGAAGATGTTCTGATGAGGGCATAGGATTCATCTGTGTTGTTATAATAGATACTAGGATTTATTTAATGTAAATACATTGTTTTCTTCATTGTGTTTATTATATACAGTATATAGTTTAAATTTTAGAATTGAGACGCAGTAGAATGTTGTATGTATAATGTTAACTTAAATATAGTGTTATATATGTATTTCTGCACCTGTTGTTAACGAGTTGCAGAAAATTCGTAGAAATTCTGCCTCTTTCAACGAAAATCTGACCAGTCCATATAATTTTCTAGTTTAATGCTTTGCATTTCTATAAACAAAAACATCAAAAGTGGTTATAAAACAATAGGAGTAGATAACATAACAGAGAAATAAATTGTAATGTAGAGAAAGTAAGTCTGGAGATTATTATGTAATGTAGAGCATAATGAGAGGTCTCAACCTTCAGCAAATTGAAGATTAACAAAACAGTAACAAATTCCGGAAACAAAGAAGTGCAGAAAAAAGAATCAAGTTTAACATGGGTAGCAATGTACCAAGAAATTGCATATGAGTTCATGTTATCATGTCTATTAACACAAATCGCAGGGGGCAGCTCGTAGGTCCTTTAGCTTATAAGAACTATATCTGAAAAATGTGATTCCATAAGTTTTGTTTTGTACATCTTCTTGAAGTACTGTTCTGTACAATTCCTGGGCAACTTGAAATAACGAACTATGTGAGCTTCTCCCGTTAACTTTATATATTGCGGTTTACATGTTTTGCTGTAATCCTGGAGCTCTTAGATACGACTTATGGTACACGTTCTAGGACCCGTTGTAGAGCCCTTTTTATTCCTTCTTGATCAAGTGATGTTGTCAGTTGTATTTCTTGCACCTGATCATAAATGATCATTTTAGACTGGAAAAGGCGGCGTGGGTTGTAGAAGGGGGAAAACGTGAGGTGAAAGATGATACCTGTCTTCCAGCCCGAGCAAGTAGAGTAAACTGATCTCCAGAAGCTGGTGCCTGTCGGATGCCATAACAGAGAAGATTGGAAATCTATTGTGCATAAATACTGTGAATCACATTTGGTTTATGTTTGACACAACTTACATTCGACAACCAAAGCTGTAAATCCTGTGAAACGACTCGCTTCTCAAATCCTTGTCGAGTAATTGTCACATCATATATGCTATTGAACAAAAACACACAACTTTGTCAGATTTGCTTCAATAATCAAGTGAAAACTGTCGTGTATAATTATTCGATGTGCTAAATTAGTGCAGATAATGGTATATATACAAGGAAGAGCATGAATGAAGAATCAAAATATAGGCCAATTTAATAAAAGAGATGTTTTTAACGAAGCTTCCTGAGAGTTACTCCTATGGGATAAGAGATTTACATCTATGATTGTTTGGAGAAATGATGAAGCCATAGTGTTCATTCAAGTTCTAAACATCAGATCCGATGTTACCAAATGATTCGTTTATGTCAAGTCCTCGTCCAACTTAGACCACCACGCTTGTTTATAGTGGTAATGTCAAGGGACCATATCATGGTCTTAATGAGAAGTGGTATCGCTTATGGATTCATCTTCAATTTCCATAACATGGCACGAGCACTTACAAGGATTCACGTCGTAGCAATGGAGTTGAAGTTTTCTAATTAATCTCTAGGTCTCTAAATTTTATTTTCAAATGATGAATTAATCAGCTCATAACCTCACTACGGAAGATGAGCAAATACTTACCAAGACATTCGAGAACAAAAGGAGACAATTTGTAATAGATTTATGAACAGAAAACCGTTCAAGCAAATAGGTCTAATAACATCATCATATAATAGCCTAATGAAAGACTTAATGCCAAGAATTAAACTTCAAACATACCCATCCTCTTGCATTAGTTCTTCAATTATTGTTTCAAGCCCTGGAAGAGGCTCAATAACAAAGTTGCCATCCGAATCCAAGGAATTAGTGTCGACGGATGCTTCCTGCAAAGTGTTGTAATTCATCAGTAACAGTATTACGCAGCTAGAGGAAAAAAATTAGATTTCAAGGAGGCGACACCAAAATTCTTTCATTTGCACATCTCACCTTATGAATTACTTTGTCCAGAGTTTCCAGCAATGGATCTTCCTCCAGCTGTTTAATTGACAAAGTAATCCTAGATTTGTCTCTGCAATGTGTTCGTGTATTGTGAAATTGAAAGAGACCGGGCGAGAAAATAAAAGAATTAAAAACAATCACTGCCTTCTAATTCAATCATATGGCAGACGCGGTAAACATCTCAGCCTATCAAGTTCTATCTCAACAGGCGATACTGTTTAAAGAAAATGTTTGCTAGCAGTACTAGACGACACATCTACGTAAGCATGATCATGAGAAAATACCTGTCTATATTTATAATTTTGACCCTCACATCGTCACCTTCTGTAAGGATGTCTCTCACATCATGAACTAAATCCCAAGAAACTTCCGAGACGTGGACAAGCCCGGTAAGGTGATATGATCCTGCATCACATGGTAAATAAGAATTACTCCTAGTTGATACGAAGATTGACATAAGTACCGGAATAGTCAGGCTTAAAACACATCCCAACTGGCAAGTCAGGTCTCTACCATCTGGGAAGCGCAGATGAACAAAAGCACCATAATCCTCGACTGAACCGACCCTTGCTTGGAAAATGTCACCTACATTAATTTGATTAGAAAACTTCGACCAGCTAGCATCCTTTTCAGAGAAAATCAACCTTCTTTTGTCCTCATCAGCTTGGATTACCTGACAGCAGCCTAAATGTTAACTGATATTTGAATCATAAAGGAAAGTCAAGATGAAGAAAATTAACTCCAAGCACATAAAAATATATCCTTAAATTACTAAGCAAGACTAATAGAACGAAAAAAATAGGTTGTTGGAATCAAAACGGATTATGTGGTCAATGGACGGATCCAGAAAGAGCAAAAGAATCATGGCGCAGTAAGTTTACATCATACTTGGAACTTCGCTTACAAGTAGCTATCCGATGTGAGATTCGCGAAAAGGAAATCTTACCTTCTTGGAATTTTGCAACATTCTGCAAACCTTAAGCGCTAGAAATTATAATGTGGCATCTAAAATCTAAGTTCCAAATCTTCAAGATGTATTATAAGTTCAAACCAAGGGATACTTTACAAGGGCAATGTGCATGCTTTAGATGAGAAGAAGTTCAAGAATAGCATTGAAGTGATTAATATCGGTACCTTCACGGAGAGGACAGAACCGGTCAAGTCTCTTGCGATCTCTTGAATGGTCTTTTGTGGTTCTACAAAGTAATGGAAATAAGTAAGAAAACAAAACTTTAGGAATTAAATATCTTGTCAATTTGACAAGAAGATAATATGTTCTCCTAAGGATTGTAACTCCATAGAAACAATACAAAGTAAAAAACATCTAACGCAAAAGTCAATCTTCTCTGCTTATGATTCCCTTGAAAATGACATACAATTGCTGATGGCAAACATTTTAAAAATGATGATCAAGCACAAAATAAACTAGAAAGGCTGAAGTTAGTACCTTTACAAGAGTAATAAGGGCTCATCTGCGGAAAGGGTAGAAAACCCACAAGAGAATAGAATCGAATTAGCAAACCACCACCATTGAAGCCTTCAACCTTGCCCTCGTATATTTGTCCCCTCTCACGGTATGTCTTTGCTGCTTTCCAATCAGCAGACTTCTAATTCTTTGTAGTAAAGGAGAACTACATTACATACACTTCAAACCACAATAATCTAAGGGAAGTTAAAAAAAAAAGGTAATCTATAGTACTGAATCAAGTCACTCAGCAAAATCAAAAGAAATACAATTTAATTTTTTTTTTAATATATTCATTATATACACGATATATATTACCAGTCGTGTAAGATACATGGTACAGTGGCCGTAATCATTTCCTAAAAAACACTACTTGGATAACTCAATGGCACAATCAACACACCTTTATCTGAACCGTGATTATGCTGAGACTTCTAATTACTTACCTCCAATTCCTCTTAAATCTAAATTCGGCTTATCCGATCGTGGTTCAAGTCAATCTATTTTCTCCACTCAGCTCTGTCTATAACTTTTCTGCCATTTTCTTGATTCATTATATGTATCTATTAGCAAAGTAAATGTAAACTCCTCAAACAACTACTGATATAAACCATGATTACCACCCCACCCCCAATACACGGCGATGAAATTGTGTTGTTCGTCAGAGCATCATAGTGGAGAAAACAACTAAAAATTAAATATGAATGCTTTTTCATTGGACTGCCCTTTAACAAATTAACTACCACAGTGAAATGGGGTTGCTTAATTTCTTTTTCATCCTAAGTTCCAACTTCCAAGACTTCACTTTCAAATTCTTTTCAACTTCAAGATTCTTAATTTCCTCATTTTTCTTATCAGCCAAGAAAAAAACTTAGAAACAACAACTACTACTACGACTTAGTCCCAAACAAGTTGGGGTCGACTACATGAATCCTGACTTTTCCATTTAAGCTCAATTCATTTCATCGCCATAGCAATAACAACAACAACAACCCAGTGAAAATCCCACAAGTGGAGTGGAGGTTAGGATGTACGCAGCCTTACCCAGGTAGGGAAGTAGAGAAACTGTTTCCGGTATACTCTTGGCTAAAGAAGATGGAAGAAGGTTAGTATGTATGCAGCCTTAACCCTGCCTGAAACTGTTTCCGATATAGCCTCGGCTAAGAAGAAGCGTTGATAGCAAGACAATATATTTAGAAAATTAAATTGAAGATAGCAATGAAGATTGAAGAATATGAAAGAAGTACCGATAGCAAGTTCATTGCCATACCACATAAAAAAAAGTGAAAAGAAATGAGTTAAATATGACTAAAGGGTCTCACCCGATCTTGTTTGATCTCTTCAGGGGCCAAAGATTGCTGATCAACTCCATCAATCTTAGCATTACTAGTAGAAACTGAAACTCTAGGACTTAACAAACAACCCCTTTTGAGCAAACAACTACTAAGTGAAAAATTCACATGCAATGGGCTTGAATTAGCTGAAAAACAACAAGAATGTTGAGTGGAAACAGAATCACTAGTAAAGAACTGTGAAAGAACTGTGGCTGCTGTAAAAGCAGGCATTCTTTCTATGACTTTGTAGAATAAATCAAGAATTGAACAGAGAGGGAAAAAGGGAAGTTTGAGAGTGTGGAATTGAAGTTAGTTATGTAATTTTGGAAGTTTTTTTCATGGTTTTGAGTGTGTGGATTTGGTTTAGATTGACGTGTGAAGAAGGAGAACACATTTGTTCTAAGATGTTTTGGATCATCCATGTGTCATCTTGTAGGTCCTTTTGTGGGCCCCTAATCTATCTTTTCCTAGTTTTGAAAAATTTATTGTCAATCACTTGTTGAGAAATTAAACATACTAATATATATTTAGAGCCAGTTTGGGTATAAGAGTTTTTTCGCTTTTCCCAAAAAATTCGCTTTTTAAAAATCAGTATTTAGTCATAAAATTTTTAATTTTCACTTAAAAATAAATTTTGAAATTTTTTAAAATTTTAAAAATATCAAAAAGTTATTTTTCAAAATTTTCCATCATATCACTCACAAAACTTCAAAAACAACCCAAAATTATATTCATATCCAAACATAACTCTAATTTCAAATATCATTTTCATTTGAATTTTTTTTTTTTACTTTTTTTTTGGAATTTTACAATTCTTATGTCCAAACGCCCACTTAAATTAAACGTCAAAGTATATTTAAACATTAAAAAAAAAACTTACTAGTACTCATATACAAAAAAATTAATAAATTGATAATTCAATTTTATTGAAATATTAAAAAGTAGTAGTTTTAAAATTTATTGTGAAACTATTAAAATTTAAAAAGAAGAGCGTTAATTTATTGTAAAGCGATTAAAATTTAAAATAAAAGAGCTGTTAAGGATGTGGATGACGACATTCCTCTACCTTTAATCATATGGATTCTTATTCAAATTAACGCATTTTGTAGCCTATAGGTTAGCCTTATGACTCTCTTCCTACTCTTGTTTTAAACTTTTAGTGGTCCTTTGATTAGCAACAAAGTTATCCAAGAATTATATTTTCAGGATTATATCTAATATGGAATAAATATTATTCAATCTAATCATAAAATTTATACCAATATTAACTCATAAACTCATAATCAATCACTAGAGAAATGTAATCCCAAATTTTATATTAAAACTAGTATTCTAATCCCGATAATTAAATGGGAAGGTGTTCATACTCACAACTATCAATTTAATAAGTGTACCTATCACGACCCAAAATCCCACCACAGGCGTTGTGATGACACCTAGTCTCTAAGACTAGGTAAGTCGATTTCAATTACCTTTTGAAACCATTTTTTTAATTAAATAAATAATCAAAACTGACAGCGGAACAAATATGAATATACAACCTCCCAAGTCTGGTAGTACTGAGTCACGAACTCTAACTGAATACATAGAATGATCACGAGTACCGAATAAACAATATTGTTTGATTACAAGTTAACAGTACAATGAAAAGAAAAGACTCCAAGGGACTGCGACGACCAAGCAGCTCTACCTTGAATCCTTACGATCCCGCTTTAACTCTGCTCAAGTCCGTTATCTTCAATACCTGGCTCTGCACAAAAATGTGCAGAAGTGTAGAGTGAGCACACCACAGCGGTGCCCAGTAAGTATCAAGACTAACCTCAATGGAGTAGAGACGAGGTAGAGTCAAGATACTCACTAGTCTAATAACATGTGCAATATAATATACAAAATAATATGAAACAAATAATAATAAAGGCAGGATAAAACAACCAGTGATATGCACAACAAACAACAAGAATACCATTAATATCACTCAACAATTAATAAACACAATTACACCCAATTAAATCAAGTCCTTCAAATAAATATTTTTCACATAGTTCTTCCAAATAACTCTCTTCCAAATATAATTCTTTCAATAAATCTTTTCAAATATAATTTTCTTAAATAAATATCTTTCAAATACAATTCTTTATATAATACTTTCTAAGTAAAAATCCTTCCAAATAAATATTTTCAATATAATTCTTTCAATTAAAAAGTCACCATGTGACACCTCATTTCATAATCATCAAAATACGGGTCTCAGCCCATTTTTATATTTTTCATAAATACGGGTCTCAGTCCATTTTTATATTTTCACGGCACCTCGTGCCCATAATTAAATCATCATATTTTCTCGGCACCTCGTGCCCTCATTTCATATCACAACTGCATGGACAATTCACGTGCCAAATATCATTATCATTTCATCACAGCACCTCGTGCCCACATTTTATATCACAACTGCACGGACAATTCACGTGCCAATATCCCCATTTCATATCACAATTCACGGCACCTCGTGCCCACATTTTATTTTATAAACCGCCTGAAAATAGCCACAGACTCCCAATTTCAACATAAATCAGATTATTATTAATTTTCTAACAACAAGACAAGTTGCACAAGGTATAAAAATAAACACAAAAAAATCACAACATTACATGAAAATTGTCAACACCACAACCCCATATTATCACATACTGTCCCTGACAATAGCCACCCTTATCGCTCATATTGTCACCCTTATCTCTCCTACAACCACCCTTATCGCTCTGCCTAGACAATACCAATATCCACCATTATCGCTCCTATTGCCACCCTTATCGCTCCGCCCAGGCAATATTCCAACAAATACAACAATAGTGAAATGCCACCCTTATACCCACATAATATCAATGGTGAAATGCCACCCTTATCTCCCCAAAATAACAACTCACACAACACAACAATTTACACGGAAAATTATCACAGCAACATAACAAAAATCAATTCATATCACAATTTGCCCAATGCCCACAACCAAATTCCAAAGCTACAACCAAGTCAATTAATTTTACAACAAATAACCAAAAGCTCCACACAATGCGTACAACATCCAAAAACAATCAATAGAGATAGAAATTACTCAACATAAAGCAAAGTCTTCATAAAAATCAAATTTTTAATAATTATATAAATATCTCTTCTTAAGCTCATTTAATTAATTATTTGCAGGAAGGAAAATCCAAAATGAAATTAAATTCCAATAATTATCAAACCAGCAAATTCACGAAATTTCATAAATAATCAAATAACAATCACATCAAATTGCCATATAACAACAGAGTCAACAATAAGGATTTATGCACGACAAATAGATGATTAAATATATGCCGACAATTATCTAATTTACTACACAATATGCTCAAGACTTTAACTCAATGAAATTTGCATATATAACCCAAATAAATACTCGTCACCTCGCGTACATGATTTTTTACTACACAAATTATACATAAGACTCAATGCCTAAGGAGAAATTCCCCTACTCGAGGTTAAGAAAGACACTTACCTCTTTGAAGTTATGCCGATATTTTAAAATCGTCTTCTTGCTTGAATTGACCTCTGGGTTGTTCAAATTTATCCAAATTAAATGTATAACTTCATTAAAATTCATCGAAAATAATTCTGGATAATAATACGTCGACTTAATATTTTATTTCAAAAAGTCAACAAAAGTCAAAGTAAGATCCGCCTCTCGGAACCCGATATAATTTTTATGAAATCCAAACACCCATTCCGATATGAGTTCAACCATATTAATTTTATCAAATTCCGATACCATTTCGTCCCTCAAATAGTGATTTTTCATTTTAAAAGTTTTCTTCAAAAACTACCATTTTCCTCTACTCAAAACACAATTTAAATGATAAATATAAAGATAGAATTATGGAAATAAATAGATTCTAGGTTAAGAACACTTACCCAATCGATTTGCTTGAAAACCCACAAAGAATCGCTCAAAACCGAGCTCTACAAGTCAAAATGTGATAAGAATGGCCTAACCCACGATTTGGAAAATTTATAATCTGCCCAGGTCTGAAAGCATCGCGAATGCGGAGAAAGGCTCGCGTTCGCGAAGAATGAAGGTAAGGCTGTCCAGAAAAACCCTTCGCGAACGCGAGGGAAGGAGTGCGAACGCAAAGAACAAGGGACGGAACCTACCCGAACGCGAGACGTTGAACGCGAACGCGAGTGGCTAATCGCGAACGCGATGGAGGAAAAAGGCAAACCTTCGTGAACGCGAACGTGAAGAAGCAATATGGGGTGGTCAGCAGTAACACTTCGCGAATGCGAGATACTCTTCGCGTTCGCGAAGAAGAATACCAGAAGATAGAACAACAGTTCAAAATTAGAGGGAAATGACCTGTAGCCCATCCGAAACTCACCCGATGTCCCCGGGACCCCGTCCAAACATACCAACAAGTTCCATAACCTAACACGTACTCGCTCGAGGTCTCAAATCACATCAAACAATGCCGGAATTACGAATCGTGCATCGAATAGAATTATGAACTTCCAAAACTTTCAACTTCTAAAACTCGTGCTGAAACCTATCAAACCAACCCGGAATGACGTCAAATTTTGTAGGCAAGTCCCAAATAACATAACGGAGCTTTTTCAACTCTCGGAATCGCATTCCTACCTCTGATATCAAAAAGTCAACCTCGGGTCAAACTTCCTAAAAATTCGACTTTCGCCATTTCAAGCCTAAATTGGCTACAGACCTCAGATTCACAGTCCGGACATGCTCCTAAGTCCAAACTAACCCAATGGAGCTAACAGAACCGACAAAACTCTATTTCGGAGTCGTCTTCGTACAGTTCCGACTACGGTAAAAATCCTAAGACTTAAGCTTCCATCTCAGGGACTAAGTGTCTCAAATCTCTCTGAATTATCCGTAAATCAAACTCTACGACACACGTGGGTCATAATACATATTGTGAGGCTGCTCGAGACCTTAAGTCACTGAACGGGGCATAAATTCTTAAAACGACAAGTCGGGTCGTTACAGTACCAAAAATTTCTACGAAATTTTATTATCAATAAAATTGAGTATGAAGTTCTAAAATGTCTTAAAATGAGCATGTGCATATAAAATGGGTAATAATTTTCTTATTTAATCTCGGAAAGGGGAAAATGAAACATTAGTAGGTAAAAGATAGTTTTTTTGTTGCTCATCCGGTATCTGTATTGAGCCCCAATTAAATTCGAATTCGTGCCGAAAAATTTTATATTGAAAGATAAAGTACTTCTTAATAAAGGTGACTATATACTCAATATTGAAATACGAGTCTTCTGACTAAGGATGAAAAGCATTTACCACTAGACATGTCACGACCCAAAACCTAACCCGTCGTGATGTCGCCTATCTCAATACTAGGCAATGCGACAATCTTAGTAAACCACATATCTTTTAAATTTGAAAATATAATGATTAAATTCAGCGGAAGAATCTCACAAGTACAAATATAAATACTCCTAAAACCTGGTATCACTGAGTACATGAGTGATAATAGGCTATATTTATGTAATTTATACACTATTTACACTCTAATTTAGCCGTACTTTATTGATATTTGAATGCTAAAAGATAACAAAATGCTCTAATTAAGAATTTGATGCTTTGTAGGAGCTACTCCGAGCTAGGAGGGAGCTAACGAGTGTTTTGGAGTCAACATGGAGTGTGGAAGGCCAATCGAAGGTTAGCCCGGTCGAAAAGGAGCGAGAAAAGCAAATGAGACGACCCCTCCAGGTGCGCGGCCATGAAGTGGGCTGCGAATTGGCCCGCGAACTCAAGGCAGTGAGGCAGTGGAAATCCGCGGCCGGATCCGCAGTCGAATCTGCGGTCGTGGACGGGCGGACGAAAGCCAAACATGCAGGGTTAATTATGTAATTTCTTAGGCGACTAACCTAAACCTATATGAAGCCTAAACTCGCCCAGAAGTCAGATATAGCTGGTTTTAGAGATTTTAAAGGCAAGAACAAGGGAGAGAAGACGGATAATTTCCTAAGAGTTTTCATCTTCTTCTTCATACTTCTATTTGTTGATTATGAATTATTTTAGTGATTTGTTTTCCATTAGTATGAGTAGCTAAATCTATTATCTAGGGTTGATGGAACCAATTGTTGGATGAAGCCTTGACTCTATTTTGTTATAATTGAGCCGTGTTTATTCTATGATTGTTCAACTATGTATGGTATTGTGGTTAATTGAAAGGGCCCTTGATTAATCGTGTCTAGTTACCTTGTGTTGCTTGAGAAAGAACACTTGGTTAGATTGTTGTTGAACAACACCACTTTTGGGTAAGTTAAGAGATTAATTACTTGAATTTAAAAGTGGGGTTAGAAATAATGAACCTTTGGTGGGATAATTCTGAGTTGCATAAATTGTTAACTAGAGTAGTTCGAGAGAATGCTTCTAGTAAATTATCGTAATTGATCGAGAGATAATTATGGTAGCCCGAAACTCATAATCCTCATAGAGTACTACAGCGATATTATAGCTAAAGAGTTAAGAATTAATCTGGCAATTGGGGAAATCAATAGACCTAGATCATTTTTCCTTAACTAAATAAATTCCACTGATTATTCATAAAACTCTTGAATCCGGAAGTTGTCTGAGCTTATCATTGGCATTATTTAAAGTTGTACTAAATAGGTTAGATCCCTGTGGGATTCGACTCCGGATTTGAACCGAGTTATATTTGCAGCGACTGCTTAGTCCTTTTTAAAAGGCATAGATGGGCGTGATCAAATTTTGGCGTCGTTGACGGGGAACTAACGGTGTTATTTATTACAACTTAGAAGAATTGCTACGATTCTTAGTTTAGATCAATTTCTTACGGTATTTAAATTTTTCTATTGAAATTCTCACGTTTGAATTCTCCTATGACTTAGGTGTATGCCTAGAAGCTCTTCGAGGACTGGTGAACTTTTTGAAGGACTCTCAGACCCCGAGAAAGAATTCAGGGCATTAAATCGAGCCAACAAGAAGAACAAACAGTTACAAGAAAAACACACACTCGAAATTGAAATGGACAACGTGGACGATGTCAATGAAACAATTAGAATAATCGGGTTGATCCAAACAATGGAGAGGTGGCACCTCTTGTGCCAGAAGCTTCTCTTTATGATTTGGCACAACCAACTATTGATAACCTGGCCACCACCATTGTTGTACCTCAGATACAAGCGGAGACATCCCAGATCTCCAACAACATGCTGCATCTGTTGCAAAATAAGGAATTGTTCTCCGGGTCATACATTGAAGACCCACAACAACATCTGAAGAATTTCCTATCAATATGTGTGACCCAAAGACAACCGAATGTGACTCCTGAAGCCATCAAGCTATTACTGTTTCCATTCTCTGTGATTGGAGAGGCTCAAACTTGGTTGAATTTGCTCCCAATAAACTCCCTTGCCACTTGGGAAGAATTAGTCAAACAGTTCTTAAACAAGTTTTATCCTCCCAACAAGACTGCAAGGTAGATTGATGAGATATTGCAGTTCAGGCAGAAACCAACTGAGACCTTGCAAGAAACCTGGGAGAGGTTTAAGGGTATTCTAGTGAAGTGTCCGCACCATGGCATTCCAGATCATATGGCGGGACAGAGATTCTACATGGGTTTAGCAGACAATTTGAAGGCCAATGTAGATGCTTCAGCTGGGGGTGCATTTTTTAGCAAGACATTTACAGAGTGCAAGATTCTTCTTGACAAGATGGCTCAAAATTCAGGTTGGATGACTAAAGGTACGACACTTACACCAATAGTGCATTCTGTTGCTCTTGACCCAAACAATTCCCATGCAGAGAACATAGCCAATATCATGACTCAGATGAGCATATTGACAAAGCAAATTGATGAGATGGGTACAAAGCAAGTGCACGTTGTTGATACAACAAATGGAGGATTGTGCACTCCTTGCATAAACCAGTCATATGTGTGCTTGTGGAGTGGAGAGAATGACAACCAGGGCTTCAGAGAAGACATGAATTATGTCAATAATTTTGGAGGTCAGAGGCAAGGTGGGCAACAATGGGGACCAGCACCAAACCAGCAGTACAGACCCAACCTACCACAACACAACCCCAATTCTGGAGGCGCACGACCACAAGGTCAAGTTGTGCCTTATCAAAGGCAGCAGGGCTATAGTCAGCAACACCAACAACAGTTGGCCTACCAACCACCTCATCAACAACATGACAACAACATGGTAGAAATCAGGGGTATGATGCAACAACTCATTGGAACAAATGGTAAGATGCAAGAAAAGTTAGCAGCACATGATTCAGCAATCAAAGGCATTGAAACTCAACTGGGACAACTGTCTATGGCCTTGAACAATCGCCCCCAAGGAACATTGCCTGCAGATACAAATATTAACCCAAAAGAGCAAAACCCAAATCAGCCAATGGCAGTGAGTCTCAGGAATGGAAGAGATTTAGACAGAGAGCAAGCAATTGCTCAATCTAGGAGAGAAACTATGCCAACTACTCTAGTTACATTAGAGGCACATGGGTCAGCAGAGCTCACCGACGTGGTAGTTGAATAGGCACATGTTGACAAAGGTAAGGCGAATGAAGGTGAACAAGTCTCAGAACAGGTGGCACCTCTTGTGCTAGAAGCTTCCAACAAAGAAAAGACATCAAGTAGTGGACAGAGGTTGACTCCTGCACCATTCCCTCAGAGATTGGCAAAACAAAAGAAAGATGATCAATACAGGAAATTCATGGAAATGCTTCGACAAATTCAATTAAATATTCCACTGATGGATGCTTTGAGGGAAATGCCAGGGTATGCAAAAATGATGAAGGACCTGATGTCGCAAAAATTTGACTTCGGGACATGTCCACTGTAACTCTGACATAGACCTGCAGCGCGGTAGTGACAAGACTTATGGCCCAAAAGGTATCTGATCTAGGTAGCTTCACTATCCCAAGGCACTATTGGAAGTTATGCTTTTGCTAAAGCATTGTGACTTGGGAGCCAACATAAATTTAATGCCCTAGGCAATCTATACAAAATTGGGCATTGGCAGGGCTAGACAGATCTCAATGTTGTTGCAACTGGCTGATCGCACAGTCAAAAGACCGATAGGAATTCTTGATGATGTGCTTGTGCAAGTGGGGAAATTTGTATTTCCTGCAGACTTTGTTATTCTTGACTGTCATGTGGATGAAGAGATACCCATCATTCTGGGAAGGCCATTCTTAGCCACTCGGAGAGCATTAATTGATTGTGAGACTAGAGAGTTGAAAATGAGGTTGAACAATGAAGAAATAATATTCAACGTTCAACAATCCATGAGGAGACCCAGTGAATTTGCAAACTGCTCACTAGTGGAGGCCGTGGATGTGATACTGCAAGAAGAAGATGAGACCCTTAATGTCAAGGATCCACTAGAAGCCTGCTTGATTAATTTGGAAGAGATGGACAGTGAAGGGTTGGCAGAGTGGGTCATGGCTCTCGAAGGTCAAGGATTCTGGAAAAGGGAACCTCAGTTCGATCCCCTACACTTAGAAGAGAGAGCAACACCACCTGCAAAACCATCAATAGAGGAGCCACCACAGCTGGACTTACCGCTTTCAGCCCACCTCAGGTACGCTTTCTTGGGGCCTAATTCTACTTTGCCTGTTATTATATCATTTGGTTAGCTAGCTGTGAAGGTAGAGAAACTATTGCAGGTATTGCAAGAATGTAAGACTGTCATTGGTTGGACCATGGCAGACATAAAGGGTATCAGCCCAGCCTTTTGCATGCACAAGATTCTTCTAGAAGAGGGGCACAAACCTTCTAGGGAACATCAACAATGGCTGAACCCGAATATGAAGGAAGTAGTAAAGAAGGAAGTGATCAAGTGGCTGGATGCGGGTATCATCTTCCCCATCTCTGACAGCAACTGGTCAGTCATGTCCAATGTGTGCCGAAAAAAGAGGAATTATAGTCGTACAAAATGAGAATAACGAGTTGATCTCGACTTGTACAGTCACGGGGTGGCGGATTTGCATGGACTATCGGAAACTGAACATAGCCACTCGAAAGGACCATTTCCCATTGCCTTTCATTGACCAAATGTTGGATAAGTTAGCTGGGTGGTCCCACTTCTGTTTCTTGGATGGATACTCGGGGTATAACCAGATCTCAATAGCCGCATAAGATAGAGAGAAAACATCATTCACTTGTCCATATGGCATCTTTGCCTTTCAGAGAATGCCCTTTGGACTTTGCAATGCACCGGCTACATTCCAGCGGTGCATGATAGCCATTTTCACTAACATGGTGGAGGATATTATGGAGGTGTTTATGGATGATTTCTCCGTGGTGGGGGATTAATTTGAAGATTGTCTTCATAACTTAAGAAGAGTGCTCAAAAGATGTGTGGAGATAAATCTGGTGCTGAATTGGGAAAAGTGCCATTTTATGATACAAGAAGGAATAGTGTTGGGGCATCGAGTGTCCAGCAAGGGCATTGAAGTCGACCATGCCAAGGTTGATATGATTGATAAGATGCCACCACCCACTTCGGTAAAGGCAGTGAGAATTTTCCTTTGGCACGCCGGGTTCTATAGGCGATTCATTAAAGATTTTTTCAAAATTGCTAACCCCTTATGTAAGCTGGTGGAAAAAGATCGGCCCTTTGTGTTTTCTAATGATTGCAGGTTGGTTTTTGAGGAGATGAAGAAGAGATTGGTGACTACACCCATCATAGTTGCACCCAACTGGGAGAAACCGTTCGAGCTCATGTGTGACGCCAGTGATTAGACTATAGGAGCAGTCTTGGGGCAGCGAAAAGACAAGATAATGCACCCAATTTACTATGCAAGGAGGACGCTCAGCGGTGCACAACTCAATTACACCGTAACGGAAAAGGAAATGTTGGTTGTAGTGTTTACCTTCGACAAATTCAGGTCGTACTTAATTGGTTCAAAAGTTATTGTTTATACTGACCATGCAGAAATTAGGTACTTGATAGCAAAGAAGGAGTCAAAGCCACGCTTGATTCGCTGGGTTCTTTTGCTACAAGAATTCGATCTGGAAATCCGTGACAGAAAGGGGACGGACAATCAAGTGGCAGACCACATCTCAAGATTGGAAGGATTTGAAAAGAGAATGGAGGTTGAAGACATAACAGAGACATTCCTGGATGAACAGTTACTTGTTGTGACAATGGAGGAGAGCCATGGTATGCTGATATTGCTAACTATTTAGCAAGCGGTATTATACCTTATAAACTCTCCTCAATTCAAAAGAAAAAATTCTTCCGCAATTGTCGAGCCTATTATTGGGACGAACCTCTATTGTTTAAAATATGTGTAGATAACATGATCTAGAGGTGTATCCCCGAGAAAGATCAACCTTCTATTTTGCAGGCTTGCCATGCTTCACCACATGGTGGACACTTTGGAGGAATCCAGACAACAGCAAAAGTGTTGGAATCGGGATTGTATTGGACTACCCTGTTCAAGGATGCCCATGCTTGGGTCAAAAGTTGCGATGAATGCCAAAGAACATGCAACATATATCGCCGTCACGAGATGCCGATGACCACAATTCAAGAGGTGGAGGTTTTTGACATATGGGGGATCGACTTTATGGGGCCATTCGTCAGCTCGTATGGTAACAAATATATATTGGTAGTGGTTGACTATGGTTGACTATGTCTCCAAGTGGGTAGAAGTGATGGCTCTCCCAACCAATGATTCAAAAGGGGTAACAAGTTTCCTAAAGAAAAACATCTTTACACGTTTTGGCACCCCGAGGCTATAATCAGTGGTGGTTGAACCCATTTTTGCAATAGAGCGTTCACACGTCTGTTGGAAAAGTATGGAGTTCGCCACAAAATAGCCACACCGTACCACTCACAGACGAGTGGGCAAGCTGAAGTGTCCAATAGAGAAATTAAAAGTGTCCTGACAAAGACAGTGAATGCAACAAGGACTGAGTGGCGAAGAAGCTGGATAATGCATTATGGGCGTACCGCACAACATTCAAAACTCCAATTGGTATGTCACCGTACAAGTTGTGTTTGGAAAGGCATGTCACCTTATGGTAGAGCTCGAACATAAAGCACTTTGGGCACTGCGGCAGTTGAATATGGATATAGAGACCGCAGGCACCGACAGAGTCATTGAGTTACATGAGCTCGAGGAATTCAAGTTCTATGAATTTGAGAGTGCTAGATTATACAAAGAAAAGATGAAAATGATCCATGATAAGCACATCTTAGATCAGAACTTCAAGCCCGGAGATCTAGTGTTGTTATACAACTCGAGATTGAGATTATTTCCAGGTAAGTTGAAGTCCCGATGGTCAGGACCCTTCAGAGTGGTACAAGTGTTCTCAAGTGGAGCTGTTGAGATTGAAACCGAAGATGGGACAAACAAGTTTATGGTAAATAGGCAAATGTTGAAACATTACCTTGGAATGGTCAAAGAGAAAGGGGATAGAGTGGTGATAACTTTGGAAGAGCCCCAGTACGCGAACGAGGAGTGATAATAAAAGCATGCGTCATGCCGCGACGTTAAATTAGGCGCTTCCTGGGAGGCAACCCATGGTTTGTTGTAAATCGTCGTGTCGCGACGTTAACTAAGGCGCTTTTTGGGAGGAAACCCATTATTTTTCTTACTTTGGTTGTTGTAATTGATTTTGAATGACTTTGACCGATATACTAGTGTGTAGGGCAAGAATTATGCGCATCGGAATGATTCGGCAAAGACAAAAATTGGCTGGAGACGGAGATCCGCGACCGTGAATTTTGGCCTCTGTTCTGTCCCCCGGCCGCGGCCGCGGATTGGGGCGTGGATTTTTTGTCTCCCTCTGCCCAGAATCTGCGACCGCGGATATGGGGCGTGTCCAGGTAAGTTTTTTTTTTATTATTTTATTTTTAGTCAAAATTTTCCTTATTTTCCCTAACTTAAATGCCCACCACCCCCTCTTCTCTTCTTTCCTTCCTAACTTCAAGTCCCCAAACCCCTCCCTTCCCCCATATTTTCCTTTGAATACAAGACTCTTCTCCTTCCTTCTCTTCTCTACTCAACCAATCTCCAACCTCCGTTCTTCTCAAGATCTCCAAGTAAGTACATGATTTTATTCCTCTTTCTTAGTATTTTTCTTTTTTTCTTTTCAATTTTTTTTCTTTTTTGTAATTTGTTTTTAATCTTTTCCCTTGCTATTGTATGTATAGGGTAGTAAAATCATAGGTGCTTTTATCTGGGATTTGGATTGTGGTTTAAATATGGTATATGGAGGCTATTTGAATTGGTTGATTTGGGGGAAGCCATTGTTGAGTTTGTGAGGAATGGTAGTCTAGTTGGGTCTTTGGGTGACTTGAGGGGGACATATGCACACTATCTGTTTGTTGATTTGCCTTAATGAGTGTTGAATATAAATTGTGACCAATTGTGCGAGTGAAGTCTGAGTAACCGCCATTGGGTCACATATTCCGCTATCCACTGATAGTAGTATTTATTGTGTAGGTAACATGCAACCTTCAAGGAAGAGACGCGCTACTGAAGCCTCATCAAGTGGTCATGGAGGCTCATCTCGGGGATGGGAACCAGCCAGTGCAGCTCAGTTTGATCGTACCAGGTTTGTCTCCAGAGCTGCCCAAGACCGTTTCAGTTTGAAGGCCACTAAAAAACCTGTACCGCAAAAGGGATATTGATAGGGCATCCCTACAGGATGAGTGCCCTAATATATATCGGGAGTTGATCAGGCGCATGTTGGACAGCTTTTTCGAAGAGCCGGAGGAGGGTAACTTGATGCTTGTTTGGGAGTTCTATGCCAACTGCCCCAAACATGAGGAAAGAATATGCATTGTGCGACACACGAGGGTGGATGCCTCGATAGAGGCCATCAGAAGAGTGTATCGTTTGCCTTAATTCAATGGGGAGGAGGATTTCTATGATACTTACATGAGAGAACCCATCACATGGAATAGGTTTTTCAGAACTATCTGTGCACCAGACAAAGAGGTAGTGTGGGTTGTGCCAGGATCGAAGATACACTCTGCATCACTCACTTTTGAAGGAAAGTGCTGGTTATACATCATCAACAATCGCTTGATGCCGTCCCACAACACCACTGAGGTAAATGGTCTGAGAGTTGCCTTGATCTGGTGCTTTATGAATGACCACGACTTTGATGTGGCCAAGGTTATTCAGTCTGAGATGTTCGTCCATTCACCACAGAAGAGGTATGGGTTCTTTTTCCCCACTCTGATCACTAGATTGTGCCGGGAAGCAAGGGTGCCTGAGAACCCAAATACGGATGGCATGGTAAAGAAAGAAGCAAAGTTTCGAGCAGACAAAGTGACCATCGGGAAAGACCCGGTGGCACTAGGGGCAACTCATAGTGACGATTCTAATGCGTCGGAAGAGGGCGATGAAGAGCAGGAGGAGATTGGGCCTTCCTCACCCCCACAGGAATAAGTTGCCGTAACTGAGGGACTATCCCAGGGCAGGCGGAGAATGCGAATGACATCCCTAGAACAAGACATGGCAGGACTGCACACTTCCGTCACGGAGTTGGGGGATAGAGTTGATGCTTTGGCCACCCAAAATGCGAAGTCAGAAAAGAAAATCATGGGCTGGCGGTGTGCACTGAGGAGAGCATGTCATCTCGACCCTGGCACTGTCTCCGATCAAGACTGATCCACCAGGGAAGTTCCTTTACCTCGCATTACTTTACTTTGTATGACATGGGGACATGCCATCTTTTTAAGTATGGGGTGGGGGATGCTTTGTTGTATGTTGTATGTAGATAGTTTCATAGTTTATTTGTATAAATCAATTTTGACTTGGCCCGACGATGGATATCATTCGACGGGTTTCTTGAGGGACTAAAGTCGAAAGAAAAAAAACCAGAAAAAAATAAAAAATTCTTTTGTAGTAGTGTATCAATTCCCCCTTGGTTTTTCTTTACACCATGGTTCTTTTCCAAGGGTTTTGTTTGAACCGGGTGTAGTTAGTTTTTTATTTTTAGTTAGAAACTTATGTGCTATAGGAAGAATTAGAATAGGATCCCTTAATTTCGTAATGCCTTGAATATAACAGTTACTTTAGTGTGACGCTTAGGCTCATTTGTTGACTCTTGTAAGAAAGCCTTAAAATGTATGTTCTTAATTTGGCTTAAATATCTTGATCTGAGTGTTTGATGATCTAATCTGGAATGAGTCATGTGCCATGTATGTGTGAGGCTTGTTATATTCTGTGCACGACATTTAATGCCTAGAACTTGCCCCGTGTGTCTGCAAAGCGAAATGGTAGTCTTGTTTAATCTGGGAACTGATATCGGCATTTCTTTGTTGAACCATATATATACATACTCCACCCACCTATTTTCTATGTACCATAGTTAACCCCGTTGAGCCTGTAATCCTGTTTCATTGGCAACCACATTACAAGCCTTATCCCTTGTTTGAGTTGACCATTTTTTTGAACCTTTTACCTCTCGTAAGCACTTGAAATACTATGAATTTACAAAGGATAAATTGTGGGGTAGTTGGTGGAGCTTTTGAGTGGAACTAGGGAAATAAGGAGAAAAGTATATCTTGTTGGAAAAGCCACTTGTGAAAAAAAAAATATTGTTAATAGTGTATCGTGTTGATTGGTAATAATTCTTTGGTGGCTTTTAAGGTGATTGTGCTCAAAAAATGAAGTGTGGGGGTGGTATATGTGGTGTTAAAGATGCAAATATTGATTTAACTTAGGTGTGGACTTGATTGTAAAATAAATGTATTAAAGTGCTTAGGGAGGTGTAGTCACTATTATATATCCAAATATATCCTACCCAACATGCAGCCTATATTACATCCAAATAAAGTTCTACTTGATCCTAAACTGAGTGAGCTCAATTAGTAGAGTCGTACACTACGGGCAAGCCTATGGTGCGTTTTCTGTGGCACAAGAATGTCATTTCTGAGGGTGAGCGAATTATGTTCCTTTTAAAGTTCCTCAGTTTGTGTGAATTTTACTGATTGTGAAATGAGTCTCTTTTTTGTGAGCAGGTACTTGATTCATGAAGGAGAGGTAAGTCTGGACCTATGAATTAGAGTAAGTAAGCCGGTTAGGAACATTGCGTGGCTAGAGGGAGTCAACTCTTGAGGTGTAGATGTTGCACTAATGTCCTCAATTTATGTGAAATATTCTTGGTGTGACGAGCAGTGAAGTTAGGCCTCTTAGAGTGTGGTTTGATTGCTCAGGGACAAGCAATGGTTTAAGTGTGGGGTATTGATAGTAGGCTATATTTATGCAATTTAGACATTATTTACACTCTAATTTAGCCGCACTTTATTGATATTTGAATTCTAAAAGATAACAAAATGCTCTAATTAAGAATTTGATGCTTTGCAGAAGCTATTCCGAGCTAGGAGAGAGCTAACTAGTGGTTTGGAGTCAACATGGAGTATGGAAGGCCAATCGAAGGTTAGCCCGGTCGAAAAGGAGCGAGAAAAGCAAATGAGACGACCCCTCCAGGTGTGCAGCCGTGAAGTGGGCCACGAATTGGCCCGCGAACTCAAGGCAGTGAGGCAGTGGAAATCCACAGTCGGATCCGCGGCCACGGACGGAGGGACGAAAGCCAAACATACAGGGTTAATTATGTAATTTCCTAGGCGACTAACCTAAACCTATATGAAGCCTAAACTCGCCCAGAAGTTAGATATAGCTGGTTTTAGAAGATTTTAGAGGCAAGAATAAGGGAGAGAAGACAGATAATTTCCTAAGAGTTATCATCTTCTTCCTCATATTTCTATTTGTTGATTATGAATTATTTTAGTAATTTGTTTTCCATTAGTATGAGTAGCTAAATCTATTATCTAGGGTTGATAGAACCAATTGTTGGATGAAGCCTTGACTCTATTTTGTTATAATTAAGTCGTGTTTGTTCTATGATTGTTCAACTACGTATTGTATTGTGGTTAATTGAAATGGCCCTTGATTAATCGTATCTAGTTACCTTGTGTTGCTTGAGAAAGAACATTTGGTCAGATTGTTATTGAACAACACCACTTTTGGGTACGTTAAGAGATTAATTACTTGAATTTAAAAGTGGGGTTAGAAATAACGAAACTTTGGTGGGATAATTTTGAGTTGCATAAATTGTTAACTAGAGTAGTTCGAGAGAATGCTTATAGTAAATTATTGTAATTGATCGAGAGATAATTACGGTAACCCGGAACTCATAATCCTCATAGAGTACTACGACGAGATTATAGCTAAAGAGTTAAGAATTAATCCGGCAATTGGAGAAATCAATAGCCCTAGATTCTTTTACCCTTGAATTCAATTTTAGTCTTGATTATTGCTAAATTTATTGTCATTTTTCCTTAGCTAAATAAATTTCACTTATTATTCATAAAACTCTTGCATCCGGAAGTTGTGTGAGCTTATCATTGGCATTATTTAAAGTTGTAGTAAATAGGTTAGTTCCCTGTGAGATTCGACTCCGGACTTGATCCGGGTTATATTTGCAGCGACCGCTTAGTCATTTTTATAAGGCATAGTTGGGCGTGATCAATGAGCATTTAATATGACTACAAGTCTGGAAAATACGGTCTATAATAGTATGAGACCAAATACAGTAAACAAGGAGATAGAGAAGGAGAGGCAAGGTTTGTGAAACACGACAGCTACCTCTGAATCTCCGAAAAATCAACTGTGCGAAAGAATCAACACCCGCTATGTCCGGGAACACCTGGATCTGCACACGAAGTGCAGGGTGTAGTATGAGTACAACCAACTCAGCAAGTAACAATAATAAATAAGGAACTGAATATAGTGACGAGCTACACAGTTATAATTCATTTTCAGTAATTCCAGCAGGGAGTAGACATACTTTCAATTCCAGCAATTTAAGTCAAATCAATTTTATACAGTTCAAGTTAATGTAATTCGGATATAAAATCTTTCAGAGAATTTCACAACAAATGAAAATTAAGTACAGTCTCTCAGGACAACAGTTGCTCAACTCGTCATAACGGCTCAACCACTCGGCTCTCAGCCCTCAGCACTCACACTCAATGGGTACTCGCGCTCACTGGGGGTGTACACACTCCGGGGGCTCCTACAGCCCAAGCGCTATAATCTACACGGACAACTTACATGCCATAGCATAAATATCTGGATCCGCACGGACAACTCATGTGCTATAGTATAATATATGGATCCGCACGGACAACTCACGTGCTATAATATAATATCTGGATCCGCACTGACAACTCACGTGTTGCACGGACAACTCACGTGCTATAGTATAATATAAGGATTCGCACGGACAACTCACGTGCTATAGTATAATATCTCACAATCATGCTCTCGGCTTCACTCAGTCATAAATCCCCCCCGTCTCTCGGGCTCTCAATAATCATAAAATTAGTCCAAACAACAATGATATGATGCATCAATAATGAACAATAGAGATTGAGATAAAATAACAAGTAAATTCTGACTGAGTACAAAATAACAATTTAGCAGATAATTAAACGTGTACACGACCTTTGTGGGTCCTTACAATGCCAACACATAATCTAATCATGATTTTTAACATGATTTACAATCAAATTTCTGCAACACATAGAGAGCATATAACTAACAACAAGTTATTCAACTTTACAGTTTTACGGGACAGACCAAGTCACAATCCCCTCGGTGCACGCCCACACGCCCGTCACCTAGCATGTGTGTCACCTCCAAAATAATCACATGACACAAAAATCCTGGGTTTCATACCCTCAGGACCAGATTTAAAACTGTTACTTACCTCAAACCGTGAAATTCTTATTCCGCTAAGCCTTTGCCTCGTGAATTGGCCTCCAAATGCCTCGAATCTAGCCACAATAATTCGATTCAGTCAATAAAATTTATTGGAATTAATTCCATAAGAAAATGCAAATTTTCCATAAAATTCCAAAATTTAACTCAAAAATCACCCGTGGGGCCCACGTCTCGGAATCTGATGAAACTCACAAAATCTGACAACTCATTCAATAACGAGTCTACTCATACCAATTTTATCAAATTTCAATAACAATTCGACCTCCAAATCTAAAATTTTTGTTCTTGAAAAGTTTTGCAAACACCTTGATTTCTTCCATTTAAATCCGAAATAAATGATGAATATAACCATGGATTTATGAAATGTAATCACTTTTGGATATAGGATACTTACCCAAGTTGAAGTCGTGAAAAATCCCTTTGGAATCGCCCAAATCCGAGACTCAAAACTCAAAAATGAGTAAAACTGACTAACTCCCGTTTTTAAGCATTCTGCCCAGGCAAGTCGCATGTGTGAAATGCGACTTTGCCTGATTTTCGGGCAAATATAAACTGCTACCAGCCTTCATTAAGTCGACCATAACTTTCTGTACAATTGTCCAAATGATGAATGGTTTAACTTTCTAGAAACTGAATCAAAGGGCTACAACTTTCATGTTTTGATAATTTTCAGATTCCTTATAGATTTCGAGATATAAGCTTCCAAAGTCAGCTAGGCGATTGCACCAGTTGTTGTCCAAAAACAGCTTTTGCAGCAGAAACATTCTAGCAGCTCCTTTTGTCCGAAATTCATTCTGTTAACCTTCTGAAATCCACCTGAGGCCCTCGGGACCTTAACCAAATATACCAACATGTCCCAAAACATAATACGAACTTAGTTGAGGCTTCAAACTATGCCAAACAACGTCGAAATTACGAATCGCGTATCGAATCAAATTATGAGTTTTTAAATATTCCAACTTCTATATTTTGCGTCGAAACGTACCAAATCAATTCCGATTGACCTCAAGTGTTTTACACGGGTCATAAATGATATAACGGATCTATGAAAATTTTCAGAACTGAATGCCGACTTCGATATCAAAAAGTCAACTCCCCGGTCAAACTTCTCAAAAATTCAACTTTCGCCATTTCAAGCTTAATTCTTCTACCAACCTCCAAATAATTTTTCGGACACGCTCCTAAGTCCAAAATCACCATACGGAGCTATTGGAATCATCAAAACTATATTTCGGGGTCGTTTAAACATAAGTCAACATTCGGTCAACTATTTTAACTTAAGCTTCCAACATGAAATTCATTCTTCAAAGCTAACTCCGAAATACCTTAAAACCAAAACCGATAATTCACACAAGTCATAATACCTCGTATGAAGGAATTCAAGACTTCAAATAGTTGAAAGGAGCGTAAGTGCTCAAAACGATCGGTCGGGTCGTTACAATCTCCCCCACTTAAACATATGTTCGTCCTCGAACGTGCCAAGAGTTGTTCATATGCCTTTAAATCACTGTTTCTCCTTACCATGCACATACCAGGGGGTGATCACACGTCACCCTATTCTATATAGGCCTGACAACATAATACAACTGAAAATTATTAATTTAACCTTAGCCCAAAACTTGGAGCCCAATTTCTAACACCCAGAATTCTTTCCAAGATCTAAATCTCACACACCGTATAAGTATGAACAAGTTGTATCAAGCAATAGCCATAACCCCAGATATAATCACATTACATACTACACAACTCACATGCTCGCAACATCAGTCCCGATCACAGTAATTACTCCAAACCAAGCAAGTATAAGTATTAAACCTCATATCGAGCCAAATCGCGTTCCAAAACCTTCGTACACTGCTGATAATAAAAGAAACATGAAAAAATCTCATAACCCCTTATCAGAGCAACAAGTCATGGAGCTCTCTTGCCCCAACCAGATCCATGATCACTTTCTAAGTCGACTTTCAATATTATCCTCCCGAATATACCGTAATCAAACCTGATAGTACTCATTCTAGGTCCAATGACCTTATATTATTAAATACAACTATCCCATAGACACACCACATCAATATAACTCAAGCCATAATTGCGTAATTCGTGTACCCAAATATAGGAGATGTCTTAAGGAAGAGAACCGTATTGCAAGTTCAACAAGCACCACCACAACTGCAATGTTACAACCAACTCCTCAAATTTCGTGAAGAGGATAATCGTAGGTGCATGTACACAATTCCTCAGATAAGGAATTTAATAAATCAGATAAATTATCATAGAAATAGAATTCCCACACACGGCACGGACAACTCAAGTGCCAATAATATAAATCGCATGGCATGGTCACAGGCCTCCTGTCCCAGCATATCATACAGGAGCAATTAAACAAGTACACATGTATATGATAATGAAATAAGATTCTCATGCTACTGGACTAGTATAAATAATACGCCATAGCGTAAGCATGTGCAAAGTCTGTTATCACAGTTCAAATCAGCAAGTTAACGCAAAAATAGTAACTACCCCGTTTATTCAGGGGAATTAGCCTCTTTGTAACCTCAAATGTAGCCCAGATAATTCTCAACAAAGGTACGAACACAAGAAACATTATAACTTTACGCTTAACAGTCAACTCTAGGCACATCATAGCCTAAGCATTCTTTCGAGTATGAATACTTGCCCCGATGCCCGCACATTGGCTCAAACCTCACATATATGCACACTTATAGCGCGTGGCTATCACAAATAATTAACGCAACTAGTGGATCCACTAAGTTAAAATAAAATACTCACCTCAAACAGGCCGTAACCCGAAACAATATACTTTTGAGAACTCCCAATCTCCAAATTTATCAAACACATGAATCACCGTAACTGATCCCAACTCCAACACTAGAATGACTAACACATCTTCCATTCACGATCTTCCCATAAGGAATACTTTCATAATTCTTCCGTGCCACAAAACAATAATTTGAATATCAGCAGTCTATCAATGAGGTGAGTACTGCAATATCAATGAACATCCGTAAGTCAAAACACAATGCGCCTTTTGAAATGCGCACCCTTCTCAGGGATTACCGAGCAGTTATAACATTCATCTAATTATCTAAAATTGACCATTCTGTTCGAAATTCGTGATCTTCCTTTCAAGAATGAACTACCACCTTGTATATGTAAATCTTAGTCCCACGCCACACACCACATATATCATGCCATCATGTGACAAGCACGAGAATCTCATTATCAACTTTGGGTAACCAGCAAATTACATACCCTGTCATTCAGTAACCTTCATCTTGCTTCCTTCCAGGAGGAATTCATAATATATAATACGTTCCCTACACCGGTAGAATATATCTGGTTCAACCCATGGTAGAAACCATTAAGAACACTTTGAAATCCATTTGCACATAACCAAGCTATCAGAACTGAATCCCTCTAACTCGACCAAGCCACGTAGGTCACCAAACCCAAGAATATTGCCACCAAAATTTCTGTAAAGTCTCACAAAATCATAATTACCCCATAAATACCACAACCGTAACACTCACTCTGAAAATACCTTATGTGAATTTAAAATTATTCCTCATTCCTTTCTTATACTGAAATGTAGAATTCATAGTCATACAAAATTACCGCAAGTCCCGACACTTTCAAATGCAAATCTCAGATTTTATCCATACACAAGTCCAGAAACATTCTCAATTGCTATATATAATTCTCAAACCCATTAGAATTTTTTTGGGAATCACCCACTTTGCTCAAATCCAAATTGCACCATCCAAACGAGCCGAAGGGCACAAACCCCATTAGCACAACAACCCCCAAATAAGTAACCCTGCCTTAACACCACCAATCAAATTCATACTTCGTGCGCACTACGTTTTTTAAAATAACAATTTAATCATTCCATGATTTTCGTATTTCTATAAAGTTCCATATAACCCGTATTCAGAAATTTCCTTACCCGAGTCATCCTCGATTTCCATCTGTGCAAGTCATAACTGATCCACAAGTATGTCTCCGACCAAAACTAAAATTTAACACATAACCCTGAAATCAAATTGTCAATAGCAAGCTCCCCAATTTAGCTTTAAGCTACAATTATATAAACTTAGAACCCGCAAGGATTTCTCCTTCTCAATTACCATGAACTCGCACCGTTAACCCGCTAGACTTCTCGAAGTCTTTTGTTAAGCTTTTCATGAACATTCTGAATCACCAGCCACAGTCACACACTCGACCTCTTACCGGGTAGCAAGTAATATTCCGCGCAGAAGCTTCATCAACATCACACCACCGCTAACTGCTCATAAGAGATAACTCGCATGTGGAATTCATTCAGCTGACCATAACTTTCTGATCAATTGTCCAAATGATGAATGATTTAACTTTCATGTTTTGATAATTTTCAGATTCCTTATATATTTCGAGATATAAACTTCCAAAGTCAGCTTTGCGATTGCACCAGTTGTTGTCCAAAAATAGCTCTGCAGCAGAAAAATTCCAACAGCTCCTTTTGTCCGAAATCCATTTCGTTAACCTTCCGAAATCCACCCGAGGCCCTCGGAACCTTAACCAAATATACCAACATGTCCTAAAACACAATACGAACTTAATTGAGGCTTCGAACCATGCCAAACAACGCCGAAATTGCGCATCGAATCGAATTATGAGTTTTCAAATCTTCTAACTTCTATATAACGGATCTATGAAAATTTTCAGAACTGAATTCCGATTCCGATATCAAAAAGTCAACTTCCGGGTCAAACTTCCCTAAAATTCAACTTTCGCAATTTCAAGCTTAATTCCTCTACCGACCTCCAAATAATTTTTCGGACACGCTTGAAGTCCAAAATAACCATACGGGGCTATTGGAATCATCAAAACTCTATTTCGGGTCGTTTACACATACGTCAATATCCGGTCAACTATATTAACTTAAGCTTTCAACATGAAATTCATTCTTCCAAGCTAACTCCGAAATACCTTAAAACCAAAACCGATAATTCACACAAGTCATAATACCTCGTAGGAAGTTATGCAAGACTTCAAATAGTTGAAAGGAGCGTAAATGCTCAAAACGATCGATCGGATCATTACAATACCATAACCCTTGTTGGCAGGGGTGGGATCTAGAGTGCGTGGAGAGGGTTCGGCCGAACCCATATTTGGTTCGAACCGTGTATTATCTTAAAAGTTTCATTGAATATGTACAAATTATTAGTTTAGAACCCAATAAAAATGTCAAACTATTAAAATTCCGAGCCCATAAACTTGAAATTCTGGCTCCTCTTCTTCGTGTTGGCAGGGTAAAAGATGGCTATGCAACGAGTTTTTGGCCAATATTATCCCTTATCTTTGAGGGTAGGTCTATTTGGGTCCCTCAAATATAGTCTTGAGAATATTTAGTCCCTTAAGTATGCTAAAGTGGAGCACCTTTAGTCTCACTCACACAATGTGTTCAAAAACTAATGGTGTTACCCAACTCTGATTCATGAAGCAAATCTTATGCTCTGAAGCAAAATGTTTACTCTCCTTTTATTGGATAACGCAAATTATCACTTTAATTCCTCATTTTTAGATAATGTTTTCTAAAATTTTGACCTTGAAAATATCCCCTTCTGTGCCAGTTTTCAATGAGAAAATGACATTGTATAGCCACTGTAAAAATAATAGCCGAAAAATATATAAAATTTGTATATTTTTTTGAGATGGAAAAATTTGTATACTTTTTTCACTACCAGATGTAAATAGTTTCTGCCCAGGATCACTTCTAGGCATATTATCACTTTTCGGTTGAACCAAACGAATAACCAGGTTGTATTATCACTTTTAGCCTGTGCCATAAACTGTTTTTATCTGGTAGCGGAAAAAGTATATAAAATTTGTATAATTTTAGTATATTAATATACAAAAATAAAATAAAAATAAAAATACAAATTTTATATATTTTTTCGGCTATTATTTTTACAGCGGCTATACAGTGTCATTTTCTCATTGAAAACGGGCACAGAAGGGGATATTTTCAAGATCAAAATTTTAGAAGATATTATTTAAAAATGAAGAATTAAAGTGATAATTTGCGTTATCCAATAAAAGGAGAGGAAATATTTTGCTTCAGAGCAGAAGATTTGCTTCATAAATCAGAGTTGGGTAACACCGTTAGTTTTTGAACATATTGTGTCAGTGAGACTAAATATGCTCCATTTTAACATACTTAAGAGACTAAATATATTCATGGTTATATTTAAAATACCAAATTAACCATACCCTCAAAGTAAGTTCAAAAGAAAGTACAAAAAGGTGAATTTGGATATCATAAATCTACTATGGTGGTGTGGTTCGCCTTTTAAGTTATTGATGATGTCTTTGTTTTGCGCGCGTGTCTGAAACGGCACGCTTACAATTATAGTCCATTATTTCGTCCATTTTATGTGTTTTAATTCATTGGACACGAAATTTAATACTCTCTGTTTTTTCATGTAAAGGTAAATGATTAGATACAACAGTAATAAGATACCTAATATGATACAAGGCTTGTAACTTGCGTGAAGTAGAAAAACTAATCTAATTATCGTAAACTAAATGTGTTTATTCCCATAAGAGAGTGAATGTCGAACTTTGTTATTTTACACATGTCATGTTATTCCCATATGAAAGTGATTGTCATAAAGAATAACATAATAGTGTTAAACTTAAAAAGTTAATATTCTTATTGAAATAAATTAAAAATGAAAATAAGACACATAGAGCAAATAGCAACCTCAATTATGTACTCCCAGCCAATTTATGTGATGCATTTTCTTCTTTAATTTATCTCAAGAAAATAATATATTTTTTTATTTTGAAAAATATAACTCTAATTTTTTTATTTACTTTAATAAGATAATTTTTAACCATATAACTATTTATAGCCTATTAAAATCTCAACTTTTAAAAAAAGTTCTTAAAAATTTTGTGTTCAATAAAATTAATCATATATAAAATGAGATTATAAAATTGAGCAAAGACTAACCCATAATTTTGTCGGTGAATCAAACCCCGATTAATGCACTTTTTTAATGTAAAAGAAAAAATAAAAAGAGAAAAAACTGGCGCGTAACCTGGCAAAAAGTAGCAATTTATTACACACAACATGACATAACATAAGGTCCACTCATCATATCATTAAAAACCTTTCTTAAATTCTCTCTCAGTTTACCCACCTTCCATTTTCTCGAACATCTCAAAATATCAACTCCCCCCAAAAAAAAAAAAAATTAGCCCAAATAACAAGATCTATTTCTACAGTATACTCTACTAATCAAACAGTTATGGATTCATCAGATGATGATATTGAAGAGTACCTTTTCAAGATTGTAATAATAGGTGATTCAGCAGTTGGAAAATCAAATTTATTATCAAGATATGCTAGAGATGAGTTCAACTTGCATTCAAAAGCAACAATTGGAGTTGAGTTTCAGACCCAAGTTCTTGAAATTAATGGTAAAGAAGTGAAAGCTCAGATTTGGGATACTGCTGGTCAAGAAAGGTTTAGAGCTGTTACTTCTGCTTATTATCGTGGTGCTTTTGGTGCATTACTTGTTTATGATATTAGTCGAAGAAGTACTTTTGAAAGTGTTACTAGGTGGCTTGATGAGCTCAATAGTAAGTTATCTCGTACCGTTCTGTTTCAATTTTGTGTCGTACTTCCTAATTTAATCCGCTACACTAAGCTGCTGCTATGTGTTGGGTCGGAGAAATCAAGGTCACAAGGGTCTATTGTATGCAGCGTTAATTAACTGTATTTCTGCAAAAACTGTTTTCACGGCTGCTCGAACCGTGACGTCCTAGTCACACGGCAACAACAACAACTTTACAAGTTACGCCAAGGACTTCGTATTTTAATCCGTTTAAAGAAAATGTCACTTTCTATATTGTGGTAACTGATTAGTTCTAACATCCCACACGCATGTTTGAGACTACAAGATTCAAAGGGTACTTTGGTACATTATATATTTTTTAGTTTAACACCATAATATTCAAAAGTTTTTTAGACTTTGTTAAATCATGTCCACTCGAAGTGCATCACATAAATTGGGACGGAGAGGTATGAAAGAAAGGAACTTTTTGACACAATTCCTTTTTTTTTTTTTTTTATGTTATTCTTATAAAATATGTTGTTAAGGGTAAAGTAAAGATAGTTAAAATTTTAAGAGCTTCTAAATATAGAAAGGTATTACTTTGGGTGTGTGTTACTTTGGTCTGTTTTTAGTGGTTAATTTTCATACCTAAGTAAATCAGTTGTACTTTGTTGAATTGAATGTTCTTTTTTGGTTGTCTTCAGTTGGATTGGATCTTTGTGTTTATAAAGGGAAAATGTAAAAGTAGTTGGGCATGTGAGTGTTGGAAATTTCTTTGTGGTAAGATATCGACTGACTGGCATTTCTGAGTCCTTAGATCAAGAATGTAAAAATAGAATAACAGAAATTAGCAGCATCCAATGGTAAATAACAGCTTTTATTTTTCTTTCTAAAGTTTTACATTTGCTATACATGTGGAAATAAGAGACTTGGAAATGTAGCAGATTGGTGAAAATTGTAGTTATCTTTTGTTAAGAGATTATGATAAATTGATTTGCTTATTGCTGGTAATGTTGATTGGTATCGGCATCTATTGGAGAATGTGGGATTCAGGTGTACCTCTTAAGAGTTAAGACTAGAAATGAGATTGCGGTGAAAATATAAATTTTGGTTTGAGTCTGCTAGTTTTGGATGTTCTTTAATAAGGGATTTCAGAGAAAGATTGCGGTTTTCTGTTATTTGCTAATATTGTTGGTGAATATCGGATTGTTAGCAGGCTCTTCGTTTCTGAGTTAACTAGGATCTGGTTTTCCAGCATATTTTGGTGTCAGTTTCATTGTGTTAGATGAGGGCTAGAGTTGTTGCTCGCCTAATTTAAGAACTTCAATACAACTCTTTTTGTCACAATTGTCGTGGATCCATACAAGTCATATATTAGTTGAGCTAAATGAAATGAATGAGGATTCATATCAACTATCGCCGACCCTAACTTGTTTGGGACTGAGGCGTAGTTGTTGTTGTTGTCGTGAATCCATATGTTCTCCTAATAGGGACATGAATTTGATGATTTGCTAATATGTTCTACTTGTCCATTACTTTCAATTTATGTTCCCTCAATACCTTGGAGATGTTCATTTTTCGTTTTTTATTGACTTTTGCCTTATCTCTAGCCGAGGGTCTATCGGAAACAGCCTCTCTGCCCTCCCAGGGTAGGGGTAAGGTCTGTGTACACATTACCTTCCCCAGACCCCACTTGTTGGAACTCATTGGGTTTGTTGTTGTATTGACTTTTGCATTAAAAGGAACATTTTCTTTCTTTGCCTGATTGGAAATCTCTAAGTGCTTTCATATTTGGTGATTATGCTTTGGACTGATGCTTCATGTTATAATATACATTCTGCAGCATTGTTAGTTAAATATTAGATCTACATCTTTACTTGGGCATGTATGGCAAAGTTCTTTGAACTTTGTAGAAGAATAAGTAAAACTAATACCGATGTGAATAATAAACTCGAGTGCACTGTCCACCTAACTAAAGACGGACATATTTTTTCCCCAAAGTATGAACAGTCCAAAAGTCTAAGTTACAGAAAGATGGGAATACTTCTGGTAGTTTAGATTGACTTGAGATTGGTTCACGCTGAACTGCAGTCATTAAGGAAATTGTCTCTACATTGTTACATATTGTCAATTTAACGTGGACGTATATATGACATGTTAAAGCTCAACTCTGGTAAGACAGCACTACCAACATATTAGTAGCGTGCTGCTGTGTAGGTAAAAGAAGATGTATGAAATATCAAATTCTTTGTTATGAATTCAATCTAATCCATAAGGAGACATCCACAAACAGAAAAAGAACTTATTTGCTATCAGATTGTCTTTATGTTCACTCCTGTTTTTACTTCCTGATTAGTTTTGATACCGTAAAAGCAGATGCACAATCATAAGACATCAGCGTGTGAACTTTTGCTAACAGTGAATTTTGTCCACCTTGTTTAGCCAAAGTAGTAGACATCCTTAATTACATAATAGCAGCATACAGGGCAGCCCGGTGCATTAAAGCTCCAGCTATGCGCAGGGTCCAGGGAAGGGCCGGACCACAAGGGTCTATTGTACGCAGCCTTACCCTGCATTTATGCAAGAGGCTGTTTCCCCACTGCTTGAGCCCGTGACATCATGTGACCAGGAGGTCACGGGTTCAAGCCGTGGAAACAACTCTTACATAATAGCAGCATAATTAACAAAATATGACCAGTACTCCCATATAGGAGAAAATGAAACTGTAGGATCAAAATCTGTAGTGTGTATATGTACATTTGTTCTGCTGTTGAATTTCATCGACTAGCACTCTCTACTTTGATAGGACCTACTACCTAGTGTCATTTTTGTCATTTTCGTTTTACATAATATTTATGTTTCTGAGGCAGAGGAATAAATAAACTTTTGAAATCTGATCAACCATGCAGCTCATTGTGATACAACAGTCGCGAAGATGCTGGTAGGAAACAAATGCGATTTGGACAACATTAGGGACGTTAGTATTGAAGAAGGCGCGAAGCTTGCAGAAGCCGAAGGATTATTCTTCATGGAGACATCCGCATTAGATTCTACAAACGTTAATAAGGCTTTCGAGATTGTTATCCGTGAAATCTATAGCAATGTCAGCCGAAAGGTCTTGAATTCGGATTCCTACAAGGCAGAGTTATCTATTAACAGGGTAAGCCTCGTAAAAGATGACGGAGAAGGATCGAAACGATCTTGGAGCAGTTGTTGCTCAAGATGAGCCCTGCTTTTAACTGATTATATATAGTTTGTTACTCAAGATTAAGAGATTTTTCAGTATTTATTCAATATTGCTGAAAAGTACAAGGCTCCAGCAGCCATAGCATTTACCAATTCCTTTAGAGACATTTTTAAGATACACTTGGCGTAACTGGTAAAGTTGTTGTCATGTGACCAGGAGGTTACGAGTTCGAGTCGTGAAAACAGCCTCTTGCACCGAGTTGCCCTTTTACATTTTTAAGAGAGCTGAGAACAAAAAAAAAGGCTTCTTTCTTCCTCTGGTTGTTGTACTTCTACTAAGAATTTCATTGTCTGGTTTAGTTTCAACTCTGAATTAAGGTTTTATTGGTTTTGTAGTAGTAGGGGAAGAGTAAAGAATTGGATAACAGTTATAGTTGTGCTTTTTCTAAAAAGAAAATTAAATATAGTATTGATTTTTTTCCTTTCCATATGCTAACCAATTGATGTGCATAGTGGAATGTGTATCCTATCTTTTTGTGTTTTTGCTCTTAATATTTTGGAGGCATGGAAAAAAAACTCTTTCCCACTTGGCGTTTACATCATATCAATGAATATAAGATAAGCATTTTTCATATGAACTTGTCTTTTAATCATATGATTAAGTGAAATGCATTTTCACTTTATAATTTTTTAGGATAAATTGTTCGATTTGGCGTATACATATTGAGTGCTAGCGGACTACGTATACTCCATTTTATTGACCAGTGTTTGACTTCCTAAGCACCCTATACATTAATGGCTTAGTCCAAGTTATATTCATCTGAAAATTTATAATAGAAAAAAGAGGAATTTACATAGAATACAATTTTTTAAGACTTATTTAAATTCCCTATAACTACTTTCTAGTATTTGAGAGACGCCGTTTTCTACATTTGGGCTTCGGCTAAACCCAATTCCAATAATTGCTTGTGGGCTATCAAAAGAGGCCCAATTACCTCAATTTTATCCAAAATATGGGAATCTTACATAAATGTCCCAAATAAGTTCCAACTTACCAACGTCTAGCCATTAATCATAGACTTACCAAAACTAGCCAAACACATATAAAACTAAAAATTCAAATAAATAAGGTTCTTTCTCTCCAAGAATCACATGTAAAAATCTCCTACCATATGTTTAAGCGTGATAGGCAACATTAGATGCAAGAGAGAAAGAAAATTTCATGGATGAGGTAACAAACAAGGTGTTGAAATACAAAAAATATACATACAAGATTTTAAAATCTAAGCAAAAAAGGATATTTTTCAATGGGTATGGTTGAAATTCATTGAAAACGTATAGATGAGTCAATATACAAATTTTGAGAAAGATTGGAGGTGATTTGGACTGATTTGGTATCAAAATTCATAGTTAAAATCTAGTTCAAAAAATTCTTCTACAACGCATGTATCACACACACGGTATACATAGAGATACATATAATACACATTTGATATAAATATGATACATATGTGATACGCAAATGATACACAGTGTAATACACAGATTATTTTTTTCATGTTTCATCTTCTACTTCAAATTTTCAATTTAACCCATCTCAAAACTCTGTCAAATTATCCCAAAACTGAGATTCAATCTCCTTAAGATGTACTCAATCAATTCTAATAATACCCACTCAAAAGAAAGCAAAAAAATTGACTTTACTTTAGCTATAAATAGCTAACTAATATTGCTAAACTAATATTAGTAATATTTATTGAATTGACCAATTTTTATAATAAGCTACGTATAAATTGATATAACTGGTAGTTTCCTAATAAAATATAAATGCAGACACAAAAAAATACATATAACCAAAGCCATCTTTTTTCTAGTTCTAATGCTTCAAAAATCATATAATTACAGAAGAAAAAAGGAGAATAAAACAAGATTAATCACGGGTTGATTAATAATTAAGCATTAAGCAATTGGGGTCCTTTTCCTACACATAATTATGTGGATTCATTAATCATTAAGCAATTTGGGTCCCATTCAATTTGTTTTAGACAGATGTTAAGTATAATTATGACCAAAACAAAGGTCATAATGATACTCATGTTTTAAGGCTTTTAGTTAGCAGGAGCATAAGCATGATTTTTCCTAAAAGAAGTTAACAAATTATTAAATCACCATAATGGTTTTAAATTACTTGTTGTCAATAATTATGTGTCAGCATAAGCAGTGACGGAGCTACATTGAACTAAGGGATATCAAGCGACACTCGGAAAATTACACTATATTGTTAGATAAACTTTTTTATTTTATGTATATTTACTATACATTGACTCCCCTTGATTTTTCGATGTATCTAATTATTTATATTTTGACATCACTTGATGAAAATTCTGGCTTCGCCATTTAGCTTAAGTGATTTAAGTTTGTCATTTCGGATAAGGGGTCGAAGGTTCAACCCTTGTTTGCTACAATATTTTTCAAGAAGATAGACCAAATTTATAAAATATCCTCCAGGACTCAATCCCATATCATTTGCAATAAATTTGAAGTGCTGAACCAAAGAGTCAAAGTTATTTTTTATATTAAGTGATGTCATTCCTGTTATATTTAAATACTTGGATTTTATATTATTTATAGATGTAAATATGTAGTAAATTTTTTCAACTTATCGATGTCGGGTGACACCGCTTTACACCACGCGGCTTCGCCCCTGTTAATTAGCATGTGAAATCCGCTAAATTTATCCATGTTAAATGTTTACACCATTCAATAATTGCATGACATGTGTCTTCTGCATACTCATTTATCACCTAACTATGATTAATTAATGTTCATTTTCATCTCTTGTATTATTTAATTATGGTAAATTTAACTATCAATTCTGCTTTTGTTTCAAAATTTTGATAATTATAAGATTAAACTTGTTCCGAGTCCAGGGAAATAGTGCTGGATAATAGCATTGATTGCCTACTACTATTATTACTAACTAGTGAATTTGTCAGCCTTCGCACGGTAACATATCGAAGAACTAAATATCTTTTTCTAACATACAAATTAAAAAATTAGTCTTCAAATTCAAATATGTAATTTAGTTTCAAATGTGTGTGTATATATATATATATATATATATATATATATATATATATATATATATATATATATATATATATATATACACACACACACACACACACACACACACACACAAGTTAGTTAAATTTTAATACTTTCATAATTCTTCAGGTGTTTATATCAAACTAATTAATTTAACTTTATCAGTTAAAAAACTAAAGAGAGGATACACATTAATTAGCTATAGTGAAAATCATCATTTCTTCACTTTATCTATACTTATTCTATTTTTTTATTTATTCTGGATTACTTATTTTTATTTTATTTAATTAAAGCTTCTAGAGTAATCAAATCAAGCTATTAACTGAGTGTTTGACAAGTAAGCATTTTCTCCTACTATCAAGGAAGTGAAAAGGAAGACCGTTTTCTCATGGACAGCTACATCAGAGCAAATTATGTCTTGTGTTAACCTCATACAAGACAATCAACTTTCTTGTTAGGTCAAAAAGAGACTTAATTACCTACCACTTTGGTGACTAATGTCTTAACGGATAAGGGTCTGATTTGCCACTCTACTATCATAAATAAGCCTTATTTATCCTTCGTTTACGTTTTTTTAATCAAAAATATCCCTACAGTTATACATTATGTTCATATTTACCCTTACACGTTAAAATGAGTTACATTTGTCATTCGTTATACTTTAGGATCATATTTACCCCTCTACTTTTCAAAAAGGGTTACATTTGCCCTTCGTTATACTTTCTCGATATATTGATCCTTACAATTATACCCACATTTACCCTCATTCGGTAGATCGTCATGTCCCACCTTTGTTTTCCTACATGAGGCCTATGTGAATTTCTTTTTCTTTCAATTTAAATATGGTCACCTATTTAAGATAATTTAACCCGTTCACCCAATTTAAATAAGACTTTATTAACTCCATTGTTGTGCAACTTCTTGTAATTTACTTTGGTTACTGCAATAATTGTGAGTTGTATTAGATTAGTGATTTTGAGTTCAAAGTTATTGTTTGTCAATATGTTGTCGCTGCTATAACTATTGTATTTCGCACAATCTTCATAAATGTCATATCAGAAAATTGCTTTTCGTGAATCAATCATGGTCAATTGACCCAGTTTAGATTTTACAGAATTGTATCTCTACAAACACTTCAAAATATCATTGAGTAATTCATGTCTCCTAACTCCTAAGTATTAAAGGGAAACAAATTAACATAGACAAAGGTGAAATAATTAAATAAATCAATTAGAGATAACACTAGAGTTTCATTCATTCACTGTCCAAAATTTTTCCGCTCTCCGAAAAATATGGAGCTGACACGGATAAGAGAGATGGACGAGTGGGAGTGGGGGGTGGGGTGACGAGCTGACACGTATAATTATAAGGATAAATATGTCAAGAAAGTATAACATTTGACAAATGTAATCCTTTTCGTAGAGTAAAGGGGTAAATATGATCCTAAAGTATAACGAAGGGCAAATGTAACTCTTTTAAACGTTTAAGGGGTAAATATGAACCTAATGTATAACGGTAAGGATATTTTTGATAGAAAAATTAAACGGAGGGTAAATAAGGCCTATTTATAATAGTAGAGGGGCAAATCTGATCCTTATCCAATGTCTTAAACATCAGCACGTTTTAACATATTTTATTTATTTATTTAGTCCGGTATACAAAGCATTCCACGTTCATACAGGAGTTCAGAGAGAGGTCACACCTTTCTTTAGATATAGTTGTAGTACACTAAAATTATATATTATGCTAAGTGGCCCTCGGCTTCTCATCGACGATCACCGTCGCCAAGAATGGCATAGTCGCAAAACTTCGCCGTGCCATACACCCTTTGAGCAGCTATCCACACAAGTATATGATGTTTAAGTCGCATTCTAAAAAGTATGATAATAGGTAATCTACCATGATGCAAGCATCATTAGATGATTTCAAGGCTCGAACATGTGACGCAGATAATTTAATTGTTGTGCCAAAGCTTTATTTTTATTTATTTTTGTATCAAAGTAGATTTATTTTGAAAAGTAACACCGAAGTCAATTTGATATATCTACCGACAGAAGTTCACAATAAACTTTGACAAGAGTTGAAACTTAACATCATATAAAATCTTAATCTATGTGTATAGATTACTTAATGATAAAAAAAAAATTACATTTGGCCTCAAAAAAGTCAATTGCAGAAATATATATAATTATGTTTTACGTTATTTATTAGCTTCAGTATTACCAACTACAGAAGCTACAACTGAGGTTTCATAGTTGTAATTACACTTTCACCTAGCCCCTAAAACCTATTAGCGTGGTAATTAATTCTTCTATTTTTGATGTACAAACTTTTTAAGTTAGGACAGAAGGCACGAATTATGAACTATGATCACGAAAGGAAAAAAGAAAAGCAAAGAAGTTTGCATGTGAATTTTTGGTTGGTGAATTTGTTTAGCTGACGGGATTTAAGAAAATAAAAAGACACTTTTGGAATATTTTACATATATCATAGTAATATTTTTATGATTATAAAAGTTTGCTATTAAGAGTATAATAAAAAATTTAAGTTAAATTATTTTTGAATTTAGAAAAGAATTATTTTTAACATATTAAAATGACAATAGGTTCACAATAAACTGAAACAGATAGATTATTAGTTATTTCCAAGAAAAAAAACAAGATTGAAAAAGAAAATTTAAGGAAAAACTAGAAAATCAAAGGAACTGAATTAGTCTCGAAAAGAAAATTTGGGGCATAAGACTTTTAACTGAAAATACTAGAACTTTAATAGTTATTCGTTGGTAAAATTCCTATCTTAGCATTTTACATTTGCAAGATAATTCTCATTGTTTTACCTTCCTTTTTTTCCCTATAAAATCTCAAACAATATAAAATTTTCAAAGAGATTTTTACAAGATTGGAATATTATTTTTCCTACAATTTTTGCATTACATAAACATTTTGCAGCTTCCCTTTAAGGATGTGTGAAGTTTAAAAATTGTATGTACAATGTTGTCTGATGTTAAAATTTGGAACGTATTAGTAAAAATTTTACTGTGCTTTTGATTTTGTACCAAAGATCGCTGAGAAAAGTGACTATTATATTTTGGGAAATTAAAGATTGCTATATTTGCAACTAAACACCAATCATTTCATATTAATAAATATTAAAAAGAAGCAAAAAACAACAAAAGATACTCTCATACATGGCTTCTACACAATAAGGAAATATAAAAATAAATTACAGTCCCAACCAAATTAAATAAATAAATTAGTATTCAGCTAACCACATGAAAACAAATACAGTATATAAGGAAAAGGCAGTTCGATGCACGAAACAACTCACGTTCACACAGCGTGTGAAGAAGGACCGCATCCAGAAAATTAATTTCAGACTTGTACTATATATAGATTTGTGGAGGAGAGAGCTACTTCTTTGTTTTTTGATTTTCCATCCGATATCCGATATCCGCATTGGAATCTGATTAAATCCGGATTCGTGCGAGGAGAACTAGTTCAAGAAGTGAGAGGTTGTTGTCTTCCTATATTTGAACCATTTTGGCCATCATAAAGCTTGTTATTTGATTTTCCAGGCTTCTTTTTAAGTACAATTGTCCAAGTAATGGCTTCTAAAATAAGAGCAATTCCTCCAAGAATTGAAAGGAAAACAATATAAGCCAATTTCCATTTGCTTTGTGGCTGCAAAATCTCAAGACCTTTAAACACATTGATGATTCCTAGAACAAGTACACCATATCCAACTCCATGGTGATACATATTCCAGTAAAATCTGTACTTATGATCCTTCTTTGGCCTTAGAAATAGCGCGAACACCTACAATTTTATGTCGAAATTATGCGATCAGGATTCAAATTTCAATATAAACAAAAAATGCTAAGTAATTTATTCTTATCTGCGTAACTCTTAGCTAGTAGAGTTACGCATTACCTATCTATGCTAATGGAAGGAAGCAGATACCTGGTGGAATAGTTGAAATGTGCATAATCTGACTCGAATACTACCATTATAAGTAAATAAAAATACTCCCTTTAATCTAAATTGATCTTCATGATTCAATTTATAAGTAGGGGTTTGCCATATTTTTTTGTCGAAATGACACCATGTAGCCACTTTAAATGACTACTATTTAGGAATTAGTCAGTGCGTCCTAAATTAAAGTTTTTCAGTTCAATTTTTCGGTACAAAAGTATCCTAAATTGTTCTGAAGTTAAGATTTTTAGTTTAAAATTTTCGGACAAAATAAGTACCGACTAATCTCTAAATAGCATACCTGAAAATGGCTATACGTGCACTTGCCCCCTTTTTTTTTAAGTCCAAAAGTTGATAGTCTCCTTTAAATTAAAGAAACTAAAGATAAAGAAGTTAAAGAATTTTAATGTGAAAGTATACCTGAAGAGTTGCAAGAGAGAATAAGGCAATACCAAAATCTCTATGGGAAGTATATTCAATTCCTTTAGATTGGCTTCCAAGTTTCAGACCAGTTGCCCAACCAGCAACTCCAATAGTATAAGATGATAATTGGCAAGCCACATGAACATAAAACCACAATGGATCTGCAAATGTTCTTAGGTACCTTGCAATCATAATTCCAATTGGAAATAGTATTCCCCAACTCACAACATTCAGAATTCCATGAATCTGTTCAACATAAATTCAAATGTCAGAAACAAAAATATATAAAATAAAATAAAAAGAGTAGCCCGGTGCACGAAACGTCCCGCATTCATAAAGGGTCAGGGAAAAAGTTGCGTCACCGGACTTATTTTTACATTAAATCATTTGGCAGCCTGAATGCTAAAAGCCTTTAGAGGCCATTGATTGAACAAAATATTGTTCCTACGTCGCGTTAAAATTCTGGGTCCTCCTATGCTTCAACGGAGATGTGATGTAAAAAAATATAAAAAAAAGAAAAAAGAAAAAAGATTGAACTAACAAACCAAATGAAATTGGTATTTCTTGGCACTCTAGTGGTTGTTAAGTGGGATAAAAGTTACAGGCGACCAAAGTTCAAATCCCAGTAGATTGAACTTTGACGAGGAAATCACTGATACTTGTGCTGGTGGGAGATAACACATATTCGATAAAACAATGGAGTTGTAGAAAAACTGATCTGGACACTGTCGTTAGAAAAAAAATGAAATGAAATTTGTACTTGTTGAAGAACTTACATTTCTATTCTTGAGTCTAGAATCCTCAGAACCATTGCTAATACTCTTCCCTTTCATCAAATCAAGTTTTCCCTTGGAATTCAAATTCTCAGTCTGAAAATCATGAATTCCAGGGAATGTCCCATTCAAGACTGAACTTCCTACTTGCCAAACCTGATTCAATTCTGTCATTCCTTCTGGTAATTTTACACTAGCAAAAATTACCATCATTCCATTACTATACATAGCCTCCATATTAGTAACGCGATACACTAGCTCCCCTGGCACGATTGATTTATACGAATTCAACTTGACCGTTTTCGCGACTATAGAACCATTGGATTGTTTAAACGCGATTAACGCTTGTGTACCAACCATTCCTGTTGCATTTGGATTAATTCCCCAAGCAATCCAACCATCAGGTTTAGTAGGAGTAGCTACAAAGGCTAAATTTAAGGTAAAATCCTTGGAATTGTAATTCCAATGGATGTAACTATTCAAATGTGGTAAGTCGTTGCAATGTTCATATAATCTGTTCTTTGTAAACTTTTGTGATGTACATGACATGGAATATGACAATTCAGGTTTCAAAATCAAGAACATAAAATATAGGATAACAATACAACATGATTGATACAATCCCATGTCTAATGTTCTTGAAATTCTGGGAATAACAATCTTCTCTTTTTCTTCTTTTTTGTTTGGGTAGGGGGGGTGGAGTAGGGGGGGGGTGGAGGTTAATAGTATAGTTGGTGAATTTCAATTTTCAATTACATGTGCAGAGTGGATTCCTAATTTGCAACGAGAGATGACTTCAATCCCTTGAGAAATCTCATACTTTAAATATTGTCTTGGAGAAATTTTGGGGTATTATCACTTTTAACCCGTGCCAGAAACTATTACATTTAGTAGCCGAAAAGAGTATAAAATTTGTATATAACATACATAATGTATATATATACAAAAAATATATAAATTTTATACATTTTTCGGCTATTATTTTTACAGCGGCGATACAGTATCATTTTTCCAATTTATTCCTAAGGCAGAGTAGGGTCCTTTTGTATAAGGTGACATGATTGGATTCTTTTTCCTTTTTGTCTTTTTTCCTGCTTTATATATGAAAGGAAGTGTAGTGGTTTTAAAATTGGACATAAAAATAATTACAAATAATTGTTCATAATTTGTGAAATTAATAACCTGAAACATAAGGTATATAATCTATTACACTAGGCAAATTTACAGTATAATATAAAATCAATGTATATAAGTTAACCTCTTAACTTGTATATAAATTTTTCAAATTGACTCTTAATAAGAGCATTCGATTTAAGATAAAAGGAATTTAATTTTTTCTTCATTCAACTAGACATGTAGGCCAAGATACAGAGAATTCATCTTTCATTTCCTTTACTTTTTCTGAACATAACCAAACAGAGAGGGAAATTTTTTCAATTTTTTTTTCATCTGGTATCCGATATTGTATTAGAGTTTCTATTAATTCGGATTCGCACAGTATAAGACCCACTAAAAAGGAAATGCTTCCCATTAAGATTTTTTTTTTCATTTTAGAGAATTCGAACTCGAAAGTTGTGATTATTGGTTGGGGATCATATTCTTATTTTTGTTTCTCCTTTTTCTCTCTCAAGTTTCCATAAAAAGGAAAGGAGTTTGCAGATATTGTGAAGCACATTATCCTTTCTTTTGATTTTTTAATCTATTTAAGTATTTAATATTATAATTTCTCTTCACCCAATACTTTCTTTTTCCAAATTGTTGACATAATTATAAGATTCCCATGCTATGTAATGTTACCATCATTTCTTGTCTCAAAATTGGACCACAAGACTCCTCAACATCCATCCAAATAAAATGGAGCTGAAAAAAAGAAATAAAAGAGTCAAGTTGCTTGTTGTGGCATAAATAGAGTTTGAAATAAGATATGCAAATTTAGTTTTTTGGAATTTTTAGCGTAACATTTATCCCATTGTTGATTGAATTAAACATTTCATTAAAATAGTGTTAAGTACTGGTTATCACATGGCAAGATTGTTAACGGTCGTAATTTTATTCATTCTCCGACATTTATATATATCAAACAAATGAATACATGCCATGTCGTCTGGTTGAGTAAATTTTTTTTGATGGCTGATAAATACATGTTGACTTGTAAAATAAGAGAAAACTTTTATTTAGTCCAATACCAACTCGACTAGTTACATAATTAAATTTGACTAATTCTGAATAAATAAAACATAATTAAATTCGACTAATCATTGAGTTCATAAAGAAAAAAAAGTGTAAAGAGAAAATCTGTCACAAGTTCTTATTTTTTTTACTACATTCAAAAAGATAAAGTTATTTTTTATATATTTTGGGCACTTCGCTACTTTGGATTCTCTCTATTAATGCTCTTGACAAATTCTAAGGCCCATGCAAACGATCTACGCAATTGTTTTTTATTAAATTGCACATCTTTTCATCTTCTTGTCAAATAGATTATTATAATTACAAAGGGCATCAAATGATGATTATGATAATATATATGATTAATAAACAGGGCGGAACTAGAGAACGAGGTGCGGGTTCGGTCGAACCCAGTAACTTTGGTATAAACTCTGTATTTATTTTAAAAAATTTATTTAATATGTACAAATTATTAATTTAGAACTCAGTAACTTAAAAGTCCTAAAATTCGGAACTCATAAGTTTCAAATATTAGCTCCGCCTATGTTAATAAAGCCAGTTTTGTTGGATCAAATGACTAAGTTTTGGCATACTAAAATTGGAGAACTTTGAAGAATATAATTAAGTAATACTCGCTCTGTTCCATTATATGTAACAATATTTTTTTTTTGTCTATTTCCAAAAGAAATGACAAACTCTCTAATCCTTTTGCATATTTTCAAAATAAAAGATGAAAGAAAAATGAAGTTTTAGGCTGTGTTTTGAGTGGAGAAAGGTGTTGACTATATAAAAGGCAATGAAATACAAGGTCTTTCATTTTAATTTCCAATTCTAAAGTTTTTACACGCAAAATATAAAAATTACTAAAAATTAATATGAAGTTTAACCCTGTATTCATCTGTTGATTCCTTTTCAAATAAAATATTAGGAAACTTTACGACTCAAATAGTAATGTTAACCTTGAATAGCTTATTAATAAGCTGAAAAAAGATTATTATTTAGATTACTATGGAAATTTGAAAGTGCAATTGTGATGCACGTAAGTTACAGGGTAACAAACAAATTAATATGCTCCTACATATCTTTTTTCCCCTTTGAGTAATTAATTATTTAGAAGAAATTTTGGGTAAATCTATTTTCTATAAAAGCAACATAAACTTTAATCTATTGTTTCATTCTTACTACATATGTAGGATATTGACCGAGAAGAAGAGTTGTGGCAGGATGGATAATATCATTCCGTCCTTTACCAAAAGTATGGAAAAAATTCTAATAGGGAGGAGCGCTTACCCGGGAAACTTCTTATATACTCAACCTTTTAAGAGTGTATAAAATACACCTCTTCATTACTTAGACCATTTTTTTCTCTCAAGTGTATTCACGCACCAATAATAACGTGACATGTGTTATTGACTTCAAAAAACTTGAATTTACAATTATATCCATCTTCTTCATCTTCCCCAAGCTGTACCACCAAGGCTGCCCCCTCCCCCACCACACAAAGTGAGTAATTTTGTACCGGCAACCATGAACCTTTATTTTTAATTTTAATTTTCGAATTATTAGGATAACATTGAATTTCTGCCAACACTACAAGTTAAATATTTTCCCTAAAATTCCTTGTATTTGTATCTTCCCTCTTTTAAATTGACCAACTGATTATATAGTTTGGTTACCAAAATAACAACAGTAAGAACAAAAAAGAACCAAGAACCCAAAATTCCCAACCCATCAATGGCTGAAATAGAAGAAACTCCACAGACCCAATTAGAACCCACAAATTCTCATGAAACACATATGAAGAACTTCACGAACTTTCCCTTTAGCATTTGGCCACCAGGTAGCTCAACTGTGACACCATCATTCAGCGATTCCTACGTTGAATATGAAACTCTGATTTTTTTTTTATCCTCCTTTAAATCTTGGCAAAAATATTTAGTTGTATGGTGGTAGAAGAAGGCGATGGTGCAGTAATGGAAAAAGATGGAAAAGAATGGTGGATTTTTTTTCTTTCTAAAAAATGAAGAAAAGGATTTAGAAAAATGAAAATATGAAAAGGGTGGACAAGTGCCGTCAAAATGTGCCTTAGACACAGAATTTTAATTGTCCGCTCGCCTCTTATGAGTGAAAAATATGTGAGTGAGTGACACGTAATCAAAAAGGTGTGTTTTCGACGCACTTTTAAAAAATCGGGTGTGTAAAAGATTACCCGTGAAAAAAAGTGTGTAGCAAGGATTTGATGCAAGTTTGATGGGTAAACTATGTATTCTGACATTTTTAGCCTATCATTTCCTGTATACTCATCTCCTAAACTTGAAATGGATGGTTCTAATTCAGTCGCGTTACACTAAAGAATTTTGAACAAACAGAAAGGAGGCTTGATATTAATTTAAGGCTCACTCAAGCTGACACAGAAACAATAAAACCGGACCAAAATCAAGCATCATTCGAGTTGGTACAATGCTTTGAAAAACAGCATATGTTCCTACTTCTACAAAATGAAAACAAATATATGAGGAAAATCAAAATCATAATACAAGAATTCTACTAGGATTATAGAACATCGCTTTAGAAATCTCGGAAACTCATTTTAGGATCTTGTTGTTTGTTGTTGCCCCGTCCTCTTCCTCGATAACCTCCCCTTCCTTTTCCTCTACCTCGTCCTCTCCTTCCATGCCTAGAAAATGATCTTCCGTGTTTCATTTCCACGAGTGAATGCAGCAGCTCGTCGCAGAGAATACATCCCTTGTGGAGCGTCGCTCCATCTTTTAAGGGAGTTGTTTTCTTGTTGAAATCGACTTCTATGATAGTTGAGTCGCATTCAGGACACTTATCTTGAGTTGTAGAAATCCGATGAGCACCTTCAGGCAAGGACACAAGGCAATTGCACATGTTGCAGTAAAGCCTCCATTTTGGTGCACTGACGGGATCAAGAACAAGTGTACCGCTGCATTCTGGGCAAGCACAAACGCCTTGCGCAATCACAGAATGCGGACATGTGGGATGTGGACAGAGGAAGCAAGGCATTCCAACTCCCTTCCCCAACTTGGAAGAATCACCAGTTTTAGGAGCACCAAAAAATGTATCGATGCCTTCAAATGGGGGACAGTTGTAGCAATAAGGACACAGAGGGAATGACTTGCCTTCTGGACCTGGCATGATACATAATAACAGCTCGAAATTATCCAGAGGGCAAGTAAGCTCCTTGTACAGCTGAAACAAAGTAAAAGAAGTTTTATATTTAGTCGTAAAATTTGATTTTAAGCCATACAATAAGCGCTAATTGAAAGAAAACTCTTTCTGTAAAAGAATGCTACAAGGGTAATTCTCGAGAACAAAGGGAAACACAGACAAAAGTTATAGCTCACTGGGGTTTGGCACGACACGTCAAATAAGCTGAAGTTATTTACTCAATGCATTTTCTTTCCGCAATAAGCGTTGGGGCCAAGACAGTCTATTATCGCAAGAATATCTCTCTCTATATATATATGCATGCACACAAGAAAACTAATTCATCGACTTACCAAAACTAAAAAGAAAAACCGTAAAATCGTTAAGTTCTATTATTGAGATGAATAAGCGTGATAACCATACGATATAAATTCACTGATTGAGATACTGCCAACTTCTCGAATTTCACCATAAAAGGGCATAATTAATACTTAGTTTCTCCTTTCTAATTTTACTAGGGTCAGAAGTAACTTTATAACAATAAATATTTACCTTGACTGTTCCCTTCTGAGGTACGTAATAAACTTCCTCACATGTACCACAGTACAGTCGAGGTGGCTGAGTAGATATGTATTTCATATACCGCAAGCATTTGCCACATTTGCTAAGGAGGCGTCCAGAGTCAGAGAGTGGAGAAAATTGTGCTTCAAATAATGCATCCATATTTTCAATCTACACATAGCCAGACTCGAGGCTCAGTGGATAAATAGCAATTAAAGAATTTATGGGCTGAACATGAGTGAAAAATGGGATAAAGTGCAGAACATGCTTCAGAACTTTTTTACCCTCTTCTAAGCTAGATTCTAGTGCCAGTAGCAGTAATTTATCCAGAATTTTGATTTAGACTGTTAAGTGTTACTTTAACTTAATTTTTGAAGAACTTTCTTATACCCAAAGTGAAGGGGAACCTTGGTGTAACTGGTAAGGGTGCTGCCGTGTGATCAGGAGGTCACGGGTTCAACCCGTGGAAACAGCCTCTTGCAGAAATGCAGGGTAAGGGTGCATACAATAGACCCTTGTGGTTCAGCCCTTCCCCGGACCCCGCACATAGCGGGAGCTTAGTGGACCAGGCTGCCCTTTTTTTTTTTTCCCTTATACCCAAAGCACTCATTTCTACGCATCTATGTGATATTACTTCATGTCCAGTAACTTTCAGGATAAGCAGCATCAGGAACCAGCAGGGAATATCCACAACTGTGAGGTGATATTTGCATCACTAGTTTTTAAAAGAGGTACTTGGGAGCTCATGATTAAGTTTTTTTCTTTCTTGTAAGTATGATTAAGTTGTTTATCAGTGAACATCAGCTTGTTACAAAGTCAGGGAAGAAAGAAAGCATCATTAGCTATTTGTGAACATCAGCTTGTTACGAGTTTGGGAATAAAGAAAGCAGCATCAGCCATCATTTAAGAGAGATCATGTAAAACCATTTTCCATGGCAGCAGAGGGAATATAGCTTAATATCTTATACCTGCTTAACAAAATAACTGAACTTCCTTCGGAATTGATCTAGTACATGCTGCACAACCATGGAATGATCTGCTTGACCTTTAGCTACCAAAGTGATCTGATGCTCAATGAAACTTCGTATGTCAGGCAAACAGAGATCAGAATCTATGCATTGGTACCCTCTTATCAAGCTGATGCCCAGAGGAGTTGGAACCAATCTTCGCCCAGCTTGTACCTGCAATTTGAACTGGCCAAACTCAGACGCCTAATTTCTACAGCAGGCAGAAACGGAAAACAATGCATATAGCAAAACCTGGACATAGTTGCGTTCGCATATGTTGTTAATATGCACAGAGATTGACGCGTCTGTTCCAATACCATGTTTCTCCATCAAAGAGATCAGCTCACTTTCGTTGAGGTAATCTGGAGGTGAAGTATTCCCCTAAAAGTTTCAAAGCAAAAACAACCAAAGTAAAACGAAGCTAAAATGGGAAACCCCTCGCCATATGCACGTAATCGTCTTAAAATATAGCACACTGTACATTCTGAATTTAAATACTGAACCTACAGGCGCATTCATTATGGACGACAAGCTTCGCAAATAAGCTTTCGGCAAAAAACACTTAAGACTATTTCTGTTTGCTAATACAACGTGTTTAGTCAATTATTTCTATTAGTTAATACAGCATGTTCAGTCAAATTCTAGCAGAAGAAAAAATAAAGTGGCCGGTAAAATGGAGCAGAATGGATACTGAGAATTCAGATAACAAACACCAACTAGCCTGGGATTGAGGCATAGTTGTTGCCTTTGTTGTCTTGAACCAAAACAATCAATAATGGGACAATTAGTACTAGTGTACTACTGAAGTACAAAGACTGTCACTTTACTCCAGAACTGAACAACAAATGAGAAGTTCAATTTGACAGATTATGTGATACCTCATCTAGATCAACTTTAGAAATCTCTATTTTCTCTCCTTCAGCAAAATCAGGAAGATTCTTCTCACTAACAGCCAGCCATGGCATAATAGAGGTGAATCCTTTGACTGTGACAAGCTGCCCTATGCACTGAAATTGCTCTCCGCCACTTTCAAATTCAACGTTTATCCTGAGAAGATATCAAATTGTACATATGACTTAACTTCTCAGCCAGAAATTAAGTATCTTGAAAGACAACTAGATTAATAGTGCCAAGATTCGAATTGTCAGTAACAGTCCTCTGCCCTTTGCACGTATTGTGCTAGTAACAAGAGAAAATCGCCTAAAAGCTATATTTGAATCTGAAATCTATAATATGAAGACATAAAAGAGCTGCTTGACATGATCTAGGAAGAAACCAGGATTAGAGTTACCCAAAGTCGTGGATTAGTTAAAGGATATGTAAGATAAGCCCAAAGCAAGAGGAGTTACGAAGACGTCCATCAAGAAATAAAAATTCAACCTTCTATATTTGCAATCGGGAGAGAGAGTTCCCAGAAAATGCTGGCAGATGTACTGGTACAGTTTCCATGCATCATTCCCCAAACTATCCTCACTAGCTGAACGCATTGGAGTTATTGGAGGATGATCACCTGCATCAGTTCCTGCCCGCGGCTTATTATAACTTTCAGTTAAAAGCTTTTGCGCATAACCCCCAAATGCAGGATTATGCACCAATGCTACCAGTGTTCCTTTGAAGTCAAAGGAAGAAGGATATGCTGTGCTCTCTGTACGTGGATAGCTGAAGTAATGAAAAGAAGAAATAAGCCAAAAAGAAAAAGGATGATTTTGTAAACTGCACTGGAAGTTCAAGAAGTACAATGTTTTTTAATGCCAAACTCATATATGAGCTTAGTATTACATGCAAAGTCAGACAAGAGTTCACTGAAAGGAAACTGGAAATTTGAATTTCCAATTGAGGAATTGAACAGGTTTGGTATAAAAATAAAACGAACTGTAAATGCGCACTATTTAATTCATCAACAAAGGGTAAATGAGCACTTCTTTGTACCTTCTCTGATTGTTAATTTTTAATTCTCTCTATAAAGGATTGCACCCCTCAGTAAGTTCTTCTGAATTTTCTCTTACCAATTAAAAATCATTTTAACATCATCAAAATTTTCTTTTATCAGTCAAAGCTGAGGTTTTGCTAATGAAAAGAACAGAAGGAAACATGCACCAAGCTAGTGCAAAATACAGCAAAAAGAAGACAAAAACATAGACTTAAGCACGCTCTCTTCATTAGTCCAATTAGGAAAGTATAATATGTGAAGACTGCAAGATTGCAAGAGAGCAAGACAAGAATGCAGACAAATGAACCATATCGATGTTCTGAAATACACCAAAACCCACCATTTTATGAAAAGTAAAATTAGAACTTAGCCACTTTCATCAGTTCCATAGGTACACTTGTGCTACAGCAAAGTTATTAGATACTTCTAGTGCAGTATTAAACTTTAAACTAACATTAGTGCATTACGGAACTCAATCACTCAGTATTAATACAACATAAGCGAAGTTCAATGAGCAAGTAATCCCATACGTACATGTTCTTGTATTCAGAAGAGAAAGGACAGTTTATTAAGACATCCTCAACCAAGAAAATTGAGTGAAAATATTAAACACAAAAGTTCAGAGATGTGAGAGAACACAACAGTCAGAGAACAGACAGTAAAACCTGACAAAACCTTGAGTGTACAGGCGCTCAGCCAATTGCATAGTTAGCTGGGGACCAAAGCCCAGTGCACTTGAAGCTACCTGGAATTGGTAAAAATCAGAACCAGAAGATTTAAATCCAAAGTAAGTGTAAGGAAAATACATTTAAATCATAAAAAGAATCATGTAAATCATAAGTCTCAAGGGTTCATAGTTTTATTGACTTAAGTACGATGTTCTAGACAGATTACAAAATATTGACCCCTATACATGAAAATCCAAAAGATGGAACTTCGTTGCTTGAACACATAAAGGGCATCTAATTACTTGAAAGTCTAGAGCAGAGAAGATGGCAACATAGGCAACATCACGAACAATGACTCCAGGTAGAAACAGTTTTAGATTACACATTCTCCATAATTGCAATAAAAGGAAACATTTCTACATTCACCTGGGAGTTACAATGTTAATAAGGTGCAGATGTAGATTGTAGACCACTTCAAACGCATAGAAGATTAATTAGCATGAAGTGATTGGGATGCTACTTAAGATACGAATTTTGACAGGTCAACACTCATAAAAACATGCATAGGCACACATTTAAAAAGGCTTGCTTGCAATCCACACCCTTGACAAGTTGGCTTCTTTGTGCAAATTATCCAGTATTTTAACAAATATGAAACCCCAAAACTCTATAAAAGAATCTCTTAGGCCACAGTAATGGAGGTCTGAATCTTAATGGATTCAGATTAACAAATGAGGAATGGAGGCCACAGTATTTTAACAAATGAGGTCTGAATCTTAGGCTACCTTGTAGCTAATGATAGTGGGCAAGATAACAAGTTGTTGGTGCCAAAAGTGGAAGGAGCGTGGAAGGAGCAACAAATAAAAGTTATGCATTTCACTTTCAGAACAGCCAAGATTGCTAGCACCACATCTGAAGGTGTGTAACTGGTGAATTTTTTGAGCACCAAAGACTATTTTGGCAAACTTAGTTTCATATATTTGGTTCAGAAGTCCGAAAAAATCTTGGTTGAATTCTCTCCTGACAATTTTTAAGCATGTAGCGTGCTTTAATGAATAAAATACATCAATGAGGAAATCTATCCAAGACAATTTGTTTTCTTTTGGTATACCAAAAACAAAGCCAGAAATCTAAGTATCTCTCAATAAATTGGAAGCCCAAGTATAAAATTGGTAGAAAGCCTAAATTACCAACCTTTAGAAGATTTACTGTGTTTAGACCCGAAGGACGACCTTTAGATTCCAGCTTTTCTGATACACGAACAACTCTCATAGTCCCGTCCTCCATTAGTCTATTCCGAAACATTGCAGCAACCTATCAATTGAAAAGGTATTAGCAACAGAGGCATGGACTTGACATCTTGGGACAAAACCTCTCAAAAGGCCAAACATGAGGAACTTACATCAGCATCAAACAACCTGCCACGTTCCCATTCTAATTTGAGTTCATACCCCTTGTACATTATGTATGGATGCAGCATCCAAAACTTTTCGGGCTTGAACATAGCAATTTGCAGGTAACGATCCACACAAAATCCAAGAGTAGGAGTTTGACATGGACCATAGCTGAAATTATAAAGAAGATGTGTGTTCCATTTGAAAGGAGATAATTTTGATAATATACTGCTAAAGAGTAATTTGTAGTAAAAAAGAGGAAAGGAGCAAGAAAAGAAAATTGACTTGTAAAAGCAATTCCTCATGATGGTTCACATTAGTACGAACTATGAAACTGACAGAGACTTGTGGAGCAGCATAAGAAAGTTGAAGAATGGGTATATAATAGCAAGTCATAACTCGTAAAGAACAAGGTTGTGTTTAATAGAAGTTATCCACCAGTATGTATGATTTAAGTACAATTGAAGACTAGACAGATAGTGCTAATAACCATAGGAAAGATAAGGGATTAATTTCATAAATGATCACTCAACTTTCATTTTATCACACTAAAGTTACTAAACTATTTTTTGTAAGGAAAAAGTCATTCAACTTTGCCTAGCATCACGTAGGAAGTCAGTAGCCTAATTTTTGTAATAAAAAATTATTTTACTTTGCCAAAGTATCATATATGGTCACTAATTATAATCACACAAGGAGGTGCAACCACTAGTGACTGATATTAAGCAAAATTGAGAGAATGTTACGAGAAAATAGTTTAATGACTTCAGTGATACTTAGGTAAAGTTGAGTAATTTTTTCATTACAAAAAATAATTTAGTGATTTTGGTGCAATAAAGTGAAGTTGAATGACCATCCCTGTAATTAACCCAAAATGACCATCCATGTAATTAGCCAAAAATGACCATCCGTGTTATTAACCCAAACGAAAAGGGGAAAAAGGTTAAAGCCAGATTATCATGCTATCTAAACAATCAACACATAAACCTGAAGAATACAATGTGGGAGCTCTTCTGTGACACATGGCAGAAAGCTTGTCATTTGAAAGGACATAACATGTTCAAGACCCCACAATCAGCATAGAGCAGAAGCTACAGCAGCTATGACAACAAGCAAAGAATTTTCAACAGACATGACGATAAGCAAATCAATAGCTATGACGATAGGCAAAGCATTTACGATTATGCTAAGCAATTTCTCTAAATCATACATGAAAAGTTCAGTTAAAAGAATAAAGGTACAATGTGATAGGCAAACAGTAGGAAGAAGGTGGCGAGAGAACCAACGAGATAACCCTTGCATCAAGATTTCCATATTTCCCATTGAAATAGCTAGTCTGGAAACGTGTAAATGCAACTCCAACTTTCAAATCAATCTCTTGACGTGCATCTACTGCCAATGCCTCATCTCTGTTGGGTTCAACAAGGCTGCTCATTGCCTTCAGAATATCTTTTTCAGTAACAGATGAGAATCGAGCCCGGTATATTCTTCTACCATCATTTGTGTGAAATCCAGTGCACTCTATGACTAAACCAATAAGTATAAAAGCAAGAAGAAAGATTATGATAAAGAAAATTTAAAACTTAAAGAACTAAAGCAACCTCACAAAGATTCAAAAGGTGGATTATTGGAAGTTCTATCAAGTGATATTGGTGCAGAGTGAAGTTCATCAGTTTTTGTACAAATAGACATATATACTCATATCGTAGAATATTTGGCGGTTTTATTTGGCATTTTGAATAAGAATGATTCAAAGTAGAGTGTGATTGCCTATTCCGCTTCCTCTCACTATCTCTAAATACCACTTATTAACTGCTACAATTCAACTCTGTTCCAGCAGCACATTCCACCTAGTCTCTCTATCTGTACTTTTTTCTCTCACATTTTTCTACTTCTCCCCTCTTCCCACTCTTTCCCACTAAATATCTACCATATCAGTTAAGCAAACTATGTTTAAGTCTCTATATTCTCATTCCTCTGAGGAATGGCCATGAGCTTGACACGTTTATCCCTAGCCCAGTCAATCTATCTCCATTGTAGTACGTTTATCCCTAGCTGCAGTTAATAATAATGTCACGATCAAACATTACCTTCAAAGCATATATTTTCTCCTTCACGATCACAATCCAACCATAGTACCAGATGTGAACAACCACGAGCTTCCTGGCTTAGATGCCTACAAATATGAGCCTTGTATCCGGAGGGTCAGTCAGCACTTGCTATTTAAACATGAAAACAAATAAAAATCCAGATCAACAAAACAAGATGCAAGAGAAACTTACATAATAAAATTAACTGACTTTATGTTTGACAGATACTACATACAGTATTTCTCGAACCAGATAAACTTCTGGTCGATAAAGAGACGAATCCTACATTGTCTCTCCCTTGTGTCAAGAATTTCAGCGGCTATTAAGACTACATTAACGATTGTCTACTTCTAATGAAAGCGATCTGAGTTTCAGTCACGGGCACGTTGATCAACCTCTTCATTCTGCGTAAGTAGTTTGACAATGATTTTGTTAAGGTATCAAATTTCTTCCCAGTTCTATTGCCCCAATTAAGAAAAAGCCATGAGTAAGAACACCACATAATCCTCATAAAAGTTGTAAGGGAATTTTTAGTTGAGAAATTAGCACAAGTTTTAAGTTCATACAAATATGTCAAGACGTATCAATGACCCAATTTTGTTACAGGATAATTGGGGGAAAAAGATACTTTTGTATCCACTTTTATTTTTATGATCCCAGCAATTCTGGAAGTGAAAAAGAAAGACAAATTTTCCCTAACACGGAGCGATTTATAATACTTGAAACGAAGGTAGTGAGGTTGTATAGAGATAGCCAGAAATATGATAAAAGCCATTCAAAAGGAAAAATCTCTGTAACTTTAATATATAGGAACAAGGATTAGTACCACCTTTGGGTTTGATTCCTTCTTAAGTATCGGTGCCTGGAAAAGATCTGAAGGATTTGTATTTGCCCAATCTTGAAAAGCGGCTGGAAAATCTACACTAGATTATCAGAAACAGAACATTCAGATTGAATACTGAACTAATCAAGTAATTGTGGCTTTAAATATAAAGTAAAGAATTGCTGGCAGATCAAGCAACGGACTCACTATACCACTTGTTTGAAACTATAACATAACATACAGGACAAAGAAAAGTTTTCAAACATATACCACGAAGAAAATCTTACTGATTTATGAAAATCTTACAGTATGCAGAGATAATGAAGTACTTTTGCTCCCTGCTAAGATAAAGCCAAATGACAAAAATATCCCACTTGAAAATCCTAGGATAACGCTCTAAATGATCCCTTTTCTTTGGTGGAGTACGCAGTTTACATCACGGTTCTGGAGGGCCGCACATCATGAATTGGGTACTCGAGTAGAGTTGAGCGCAGCATTTCACCCTCAGACGGACGGACAGTCCGAGTGCACTACTCAGATATTAGAGGATATGCTACGCGTGTGTGTGATGGAGTTTGGAGGTTCATAGGATCAATTCTTTTTACTTGCGGAGTTTGCCTACAACAACAGTTATCCGTCGAGCATCCAGATGGCACCGTATGAGGCTCTACATGGTAGGCGGTGTTGGTCTCCAGTGGGTTGGTTCGAGCCGAGCGAGGCTAGGTTATTGGGTACAAACTTGGTTCAGGATTCTCAGGAGAAGGTTAATGTGATTCAGGATCGACTTCGCACAGCCCAGTCCAGATAGAAGAGTTATGCTGATCGGAAGGTTCGTGATGCCGCATTCATGGTTGGAGAGCGGGTCCTGCTCCGGGTGTCACCCATGAAAGGTGTTATGAGGTTCGAAAAGAAGGGCAAGATGAGCCCGAGGTTTATCGGCCCATTCGAGGTGTTGCGGCATGTTGGAGATGTTGCTTATGAGCTTGCCTTGCCTCCCAGTCTTGGAGGGGTTCATCCAGTATTCCATGTTTCTATGCTTCGAAAGTATCATGGCGATCCATCTCATGTGTTGGATTTCAGCTCAGTCCAGTTGGATAAGGATTTATCTTATGTTGAGGAGCCGGTGGCTATTTTGGACAGGCAGGTTCGAAAGCTAAGGTCGAAGAACATTGCATCCTTGAAGGTTCAGTGGAGGGGTCAGCCGGTCGAGGAGATGACTTGGGAGACCGAGCGATATGCACAGCCGTTATCCTCATCCTTTCATCACTTCAGGTATGTCTGTATACCTGTTCGAGGACGAACGATTATTTTAAGAGGGGGAGGATGTAACGGCCGAGCCAGTCGTTTTGAGAGTAATAGCCCGGATACCCTGTTTACTGCTTCCACCGTATCGTTTACTACTTATGTGACTTGCCGAGTGGTTTTGTTTGTGGTTTCGAAGTGGTTTGGGACACTTAATACCTAAAATGGAAGCTTAAGTTCTAGGATTTTGACCGTAGTTGGAACTGTGTCAAGACGACTCCGGAATGGAGTTTCGTCGGTTCGGTTAGCTCCGTTGGGTGATTTTAGATTAAGGAGCGTGTTCAGATTGTGTTTTGGAGGTCTGTAGCTGAATTAGGGTTGAAATGGCGAAAGTTGAATTTTTGGGAAGTTTGTCCGGAAGTGGACTTCCTCTTTTGCTGTAATTCCGAATGCTTCATAGAGGTCTTATCGACAAGAAGAAAGATGAACATGTTACACATGGAATATTATTACTTTTTTATAACCGTGTATTTTACTTAGTAGACAGTTATTCTGGTTATTCATTAGAGTAAATTAAAGGCTAAATCTATAAAGCAACTAAGAGGGCAAGCGAACAGGCTACATAATATCTACGAGGTTAGGCAATACAAAGCCACAAGGACACATTGTTAGCACTCTATTCTCCATGGTTCTACATCTACATCTGACTCCTAATTGAGGAGCCAAAAGGGGTGGCATCACGAAAAGGAATAACTAAGCATTTTCTTTCCTTGAACATCAGAAATTTCCAAGAGTATCATTTTTGTGGTTACCTCAACATTGACTTGAATTGCTTCTATCTATATTACCATTCACTGAAACAGAAGGTGCCCCTTCGTCAATGCATACTAGTATTTTATATTTGACAGAGTGTCTCATTTTTCAAAAGGTAATGCTTCACAGAGACCAATGAGTAGCAGTCAGTCGTAGACAGAGGCAGATTTGAACTTTAAATATTCATTTTGAATCAATCAATAAACTATGCCTCAATTCCAAACTATCTATATGAATCCTCTATATCCATTTTGCTCTATTTGGGCCCATTTCATCTGTCGTGTAGCTCATGCATAGGATAGCACATCCTAATGAATTCTATTTGCAAATGATTCATCAATTTTACATTCAACTACCTCAAGAGGCTCTCAACTACCCCAAAAGAGGGTATTTCCAGAAGAGGCTCTCGTTGCGACTAACTTGACCAATTTTGCCTCACCAAAAAGCAGGCTCAGACACCTTTTTTAGTTGGGGCAGGAGCTCAAGGGAAATGAAGTGAGCAAACATCAAACTGGAAAAATTGAAACAAAGTCACCAAATATCAACGGGGAACATAACAATATGGGGGCATCGATTGAACAAACATATTTATAAGCAGCAACTAATTGAACCAAATAACACATCAAAACGAATGATCCTTATGTTTTGGGATAACAGGAAACCTGAAAACATGACCAATTACTGAAGTTACTCTATAATGTGCACGTGATCCAAGAAACATCCCATCAAACTCATGGACTTCTGTACTTGCCCTTCGTGTTGATATCTGCGACAAAATGTATAACAGAATCGCACGAACACCCGAAGTTCATGAATTAATGAAAGAAGACAAATTAGTCGCTGGTGTAAATATAACAGATTTTCAGAGAAGAAACAGTGAAAGGAACCAGACTTAATTTGGTAAGAGCATACTTCTATTTCAAGAATGTTAGCAGCCAACCAAAGGCAATGAGGAAAACCAACCAGCAGGGTAAAAGCATACTTCTATCTCAACACATTTACATGAAGTACAAGAATCTGAAGCAGCATATCCACCAAATTGGTGCTTTCATAAGAGAATAAAACATGTTAGAAAACTATAATATATTATTAGAAACTCAGCATGACTCTTGCAAATTCTTTTAAGATTGATAAAAGTGAGGGGGTCAGTTCCTGAAAAAGGTAGCATGCACTTCGGACTTGTAAACAACATGAAAGATGCCACAACTCCACCAATGCAGTAGTTCTTGTTGTTAAAGTAGACCGTGAGCCGAGTACCATTACCAATTCTTTTCTCTAATAAAAACATTGTAGTTGATGCCTGAGAAAACCGTTAAAATCCATTTTCAAATCATTCATTTGATACTTTTAACCCAATGTTGCAAACGTCCTCTTTCCTTGTTCTTTTTTCTTTTCCTTACAAGCACTTTCCCTTAGTCTTCTTCGTCCCTTAGAAAACAAGAATAGTGACTATTCCACTTGCAACAAATCCCCCCCCCCCCCCCCAAAAAAAAACCTTTTTTTGCAGTCTGAAATTTGAGATAATCACATTCCTACCAGTTGATATATTAAAGCGTTGCTTATAGAGTAAAGGGTCAAAATGCCTGAGGAAAAGAATGGCAATAATATAGCAGTAACTTCTTCTTTAAAATGTTTTCTTTCACTTCAATCAACCAAAATATTTTATAATTTTGCATTCAATCTTGGATTGAAAACAAAACAATAACTAACCATACCACATTCAGCATAAAAACAACTATGACTATCCAACAACTAACAAGCAAGCAATAGGAGAAGTGTAAAAAACATTTCTTTATGGAAAAAAAAAAATCACATCAGTTTTTCAAGGGGAAAAAAAAAGAACGGAATTTGCTACTTCTGAGAAGCAGAAAATTGATCCAAGACTAACATAAGATTTCAAAAAGAAAAAAAAGAACAAAAATAAAAATCAGACCCAGAAAAAGAGACAGGAACATATACTTGAGCACCAGATAAAACTGAGGCAATCGATAAAGCAATACTAGGCTTCTCTGCTACCTGTAAATGTAAAATTCCCCAAATACTCAGTCAAGAATCTTAAATAAATGGAATTAAAAAATTTAATAGTAATGATGAATTTAAGGGTACAAATAAACTTACCATGAGAACTTTTGGAGCCATTTTTTGCAGCAAATATTTCTGAAGCGAAAGGGTTCTTTTTAGTTTTTACATTACGTAGAATAGAATGGTAGCCGTAGATCTCAAAGGAGATATCTGAGCCGTAGCTTTCATCTGCTTAGCTAAAAATAAAAAATAAAAAATAAATATATATATATATATACAGCTTTGTAAAATTTTGGAGAAAATGGTCCGACATTAGTCCCTTATGTTTGGACATTTATTAAATACTATGTGGAGCACTATGTATTCAAACCCGGTGATTAAAATTGGGAAAATGACATTGTATAGCCGCTCTCAACATAATAGTCGAAAAGATATATATTTTGTATATATATATTCTGTATGTTATATATAAAAATTATACAAATTTTATATACTTTTTTGGCTACCGGATATATATATATTCTGTATGTTATATACAAAAATTATACAAATTTTATATACTTTTTCGGCTACCGAATATAAATAGTTTCTGACGCGAGCTAAAAATCATAATACCGTGCAGATTATCCCCATAACAGAGTGGTATATATTTTTTGTGCCCATTTTTTTCCTTTGTTACGAAAATAAACTTATTTGATTTTCTGTACATTGCAGTTGATATTTTTACCCTTTCATTCTTCTTATGTTTCATTTTCCAACTCATTTTTTTCACCAAGAAAATGAAAGTTCTTCAATTTTGGAGGCTTTAAATTCTTGTTTAGTGATTGAAATTCGAAATTAACCGTTGTCTAAAATTAAAATCGTTTGAGTGGTGAATATTTATGTTTAAATTTTTAGTCCAAACACCAATTTAGTGATTTGCTTTGAGAATCTTAAAAAAATTATTTTTGGTCTTTAGAAAGTGTTGAAAAGACAAAGTGATCTTTTTTGATTTGGTGTTATTTGACTAAATTGGTAATTAAGAATTCTTTATATTGGAGTTTGGAGGCTTTATTTCATATTTAAAATCATTTGGAGCAGAGTTGGGTTGTTTTATCGAAAATAAAATTGCAGATTCGAAAGAATAATTTGTTGAACAGCACAAATAGGATTTGTCAATCGGATGTAATTTGTGCATAATTTAATAGAGAGAACGAATGCAATTAACATAAAGTCATATCAATATTGTAGAGTTTGGTGAATAATTAAACAAGCATAAAGTCTATCAATCATGTAGAATTTGTGAGTTATCTAACAAGATAGTTATGTGGAATATAGCACAAATTAAGTAATGTCAAACCGGTTGAACTTGTGGACAATTGAACTAACACAAACTCGTGACAATCAGTTTGAGTTTGTAAGTTATCCAACAAGATAGCCACACGAAAAGTTAAGGTGGTGACTCCAGTGGAAAATTAATTATGGAAGTGCCATCAACCGTACATTTTCCTTAGACACGCACCTAATAATATATTCGGAATCTTATTCTAGGCCCCTTTAAACTCCATGAAAGTGACATAAAAGTCCAAAATACAATAGAGAGTAGCACCCGGAGTCTTGAGAATATATCCTTTTACCTCCCCCTACAATAGTCAATATGATCAATAATATTCATATTCTCGTTCATATTTATTTTATTAAACGAAAAAGGATAAATTTTGCATGTTTGTCAAAATGGGGGACAACATTTAAATACCTGCGCAAAGCTGACATATTTGTCAAATCACCCGAAAAATGTTGGCCAGAGCCCAAAGATAATAAGCTCCGGTTTTGTTTCACTTTTAATCTACGGCAGAAACTATTAATATTTAGTAATCAAAAAAATATATAAAATTTATATAAAAATTTGTATAATTTTTGTATATAACATACATAATATATATATATATATATATATATAATATAAAATATATTTTTTAACTATTATTTTAAAAACGGTTATATAATGTCATTTTGCGAATAAGCTCTGCCTTGCTCAAGACTTGGTCATCATATAAAGTGGGCCAAAGCCCAAAGATAATATTTTCTGACTTGCTTACTGAAATGGAAGAGGGGGATTTGCATCTATACCCAGTTTTTGTGTGAGATGTGAATTTCTTGAGGGATTTGCATCTATACCCGATTTTTGGGTTACTTTTTAACCTAAGCAAAGATTTATGTCTGAAGTTTGAACTTCAGAATGTTTTGCCTGAAGTGTAGCCTTATCAAAGCAAAACTTCTGAAGTTTGGCCTGATTTGCAAAGGCAATAATTTCAATTCATAGTGCAATGAAAAACTTCAGTTCAATAATTGCTGAACTTCAGCAATTTTGGCTGAAATTTTTGTTTTGTAATTGCTGAACTTCAACATTCTAGGAGCTGAAATTTGTTTAGTATCTGTTGAATTTCAGCATTTTAGGAGCTGAAGTTTGTTTAGTATTTACTGAACTTCAGCTCCTAGAGGATGCACTTCAGTTCAATAATTGTTGAACTTCAGCAATTTTGGCTGAACTTTTTGTTTTTTAATTGCTGAACTTCAGCATTCTAGGAGCTGAAATTTGTTTAGTATCTGCTGAACTTCAGCATTTTAGGAGCTGAAGTTTGTTTAGTATTTGCTGAACTTCAACTCCTAGAGGATGCACTTCAGTTCAATAATTGCCGAACTTCAGCAATTTTGGCTTAAATTTTTGTTTTGTAATTGCTGAACTTCAACATTCAAGGAGTTGAAGTGTGTTTAGTATTTGCTGAATTTCAACATTTCAGGAGCCGAAGTTTGCTTAATATTTGTTGAACTTCAGCTCCTGAAGGATGCACTTCAGTACTTGGGTCCTTTTGGGTAATATTCCAAGCAGTCAACTTGAACTTCCCGTCGTCCATCCTCATACCAGGAAGGAAGGTATCAGTAGGTTCATCAAAACTTTGCCATAGTGGCTTCCCCGACAATTCATCAATTGGGTTCATCAAAACTTTGCCATAGTGGCTTTCCTGACAAATCATCAATTAAACCAAGTTTCTTGAATCCAAGAGTTTCGCTTTATGTAAAGAAGATGCATTTGCGCCTACTTGTCGAGTCCAACACTTTGAGATTACCATCATCAATAGCGATAACGAAAAGTTCAGTTGATAAAAAGGAATTGGGTAGCCTCTGTTGGCAACCCACGTAACCATTTTGGGACTCACCTTGTACCATATGAATAATAATATCATCCAGAGGAAAGAATAATATCACCCGAAGAAGAAGAAGAAGAAGGAGGAGAAGAAGAAGAAAACAAAGGAGGAGAAGAAGGAGGAGAAAGAAGCCTGAAGTTGTTTAAAAAGTGGGTACAAGTTAAAACTTTTTTAAAAGTGGGTAATAGTTAAATGGGGGCGATCAAATAGGGCGTCCCGTGTAATTTTTACAATGGAAGAAAGACCGTCCAATGAAATGGGCCAGGGCACATCCATATGGCAAGGGGCATTTTCGTATATACTCATTTTTGGGTTACCATTAAGAGCAAAAGAAAAGAGCAAAAAATAGCCGCCCACCCTACTACTTAAACTAAAAATGGCTGGTGAATATATAATATACGCATAATTTACGTATTATATGTGTATAATTGTGTATAACCTATGTATATGGTTAGAAAAAGTAAACTATTAATATGACCGGCTATTTGTGTAAAAATCCCAAAAAGAAAGGGAAGAGAAATAGAAAAATACTACGTACATTATTTAGCGTGATTTGACTGATATGAATCCATAAAAGTACGTTGATTCCATGTAATGTTCATGTATGTTTTAGTATCACTATACTGTTTAATTAGTTACTTATATGAAAGAAGAAAAAAGTGATAAGAAAGACTTATGTGATAAGTGATGTATTATATATGTACTACGTTAATTTCAATTTCGGGAATTCAAGTAGCTGATAGAATTTATTATTTACTTTTCTTAATCGGTGCACATAAATTATATACTGATTATACATGATTACACACAATATTATACATAAATTATATATATGTAATACATCCACAACTAATTTAATTTAAGATTGAGTGAACATCTATTTAGGTTAATTCTTCAATTTAAAATTCAATTATATGTTGATATCTAATATTGTGCGGAAGTTACCAATGCATACATTTTAAATGCATTATTATTGTTTTTTCAAATATCAAATCAATTCATGTCAACCAAACACCTTGGTAAAACTGGTATCCATAGAGTTACAACCAAAACATATTCTGACTATTTAGTTTTTAAATTTTTAACTTTTATTACATTATCATTTTTATTTCTAGCTTTGGAATTGTCACGACCCGAAATTTTCACCTTCGGACCGTGATGGCGCCTAACATTTTACTTGCTAGACAAGCCAACGTTAGAATAATATTAGCCATTTTAAACAATTTTTTAAAATTTATTAATAACAAAGAAATAAATGCGGAAGTAAAGTCTGAAATGTAGTGAATAATTCATAAAATAGCGGTGTCTAATACCATCCCAGAATTGGTGTCACAAGTGCACAAGCTTCTAGAATAATACAAATAAGGGTCTGAATAACATAAAACTGTCTGGAAACAAACACACATCTAAAGTAAAGTAAACGGGACTTCAAAACTGCAAACGCCGTGCAGTTATACCTCAAGTCTCCTCTGAGTAGCTGAAATCCGAGCAAATCTACGGTACACCGCTGGGACCAACTCCAAAATCTGTACAGGAAGTGCAGAGTGTAGTATCAGTACAACCGACCCCATGTACTGGTAAATGCTGAGTCTAACCTCGACGAAGTAGTGATGAGGCTAAGGCGATTCACTTACATTAACCTATACGCAATATTAGTAACAACAACAAATAATAGAAATACATCAGGTAACTCATTTATAATAATTGAAGTCAAATCAGCAGTCATAATCCATTATTATTTCAACCAATTTCCGTTATAGCGTGTAAACCGCTTCCACAATATATTCATTTTCAACCCTCTAATATAGTTATTTTTAATTAAGTATATATTGACTTTTAAATAAGTCTATTGCGGCGTGCAATCCGATCCCCCAAATATTGACTTTTAATAAGTCTGTTGCGGCGTGCAACTCGTTCCTCCAATATATTCAATTCAATCAATTATGTTGCGGCGTGCAACACGTTTCTCCAATATATTCATTTCAATTAATTTTGTCGCGGCGTGCAATCCGTTCCTCCAATATATTCATTTCAATTAATTCTGTTGCGGCGTGCAACCCGTTCCTCAAATATATTTTACCAACTCTTAAATGTAATAAAAATACTCCAATAAATACCACGTTCAATGAGAAACTATTAAGCATCAATGCAAACAATAATTATAATTTATTTATGAAACAAGCAATGACAAGTAGCAAATAATTGTGAAAATCAACAAGAAAATAGGCATTATAATATTTAATATGCTAAATGTCAAGTAGCAATTAATGCACATAAATTAAATAAGCATGTAACAATTATTACAGTAATTCAAGAATTAATATTTGGCAAGGAATATGAGAGAAACAATTATTATAACAATTAATTCATGTATTAAAACAAATTTAGAATTTTCAAATAATTATGCAAACAATTAATTTGACGACGTATAGACAATCGTCACCTTGCCTATACGTCGTTCACATGCATTTCACATAACAAATAATTTAAGGGTTCTATTCCCTCAAGTCAAGGTTAACCACGACACTTACCTCGCTTTGCAAATTCCAATCAATTACTCGACCAAAGCTTTTCCTTTTAAATTTGTCTCCAAAAGCTTCAAATCTATTCACAAACAATTCGATATACTCAATACGAATTATAGGAATTAATTTCATTACTAATTTTTTGAATAAAAATCCGAAATTCATTTCAATATTTGCCAGTGGGATCCACGTCTCAAATCTCAGAAAACTTACGAAATTCGAATACTCGTTCCGCTACGAGTTCAACCATATAAATATTATTCAATTCCGATGTCAAATGGATCTTCAAATCTTAAATTTTTGTTTTTAAAAGATTTTATAAAAATATAATTTTTCTTCCATAAATTCATGGGTTCGTGATGTAAATGAGTATGAAATCATGAAATATAATCAACATAGGATAAGAAATACTTATCCCAATTTTTTCCCGTGAAAATCGCCCAAAAATTCGCCTTAACCGAACTCAAAATGACCAAAATGAGTAAAAATCTCGGACTCTTCGATTTATACACTGCCCAGGTATTTTCGCACCTGCGTTGCCTTCCGCTTCTGCGATTGTTGAGTCCGCTTCTACAGACGCGCGGGTGCGTACAAGTTTCCGCAACTGCGGACCTTTGCCCAGCCTGCCCAGGCCGCTTCTGCGATGGAAGGCTCGTTTTTGCGGTCAAAAATCCGCAGGTGTGATTACAAGAGAAGGCCAAATTTCAGATTTTGCTTAAGTCCAATTCTTGTTCCGATTTCGATTCGAATCACACTCGGGGTACTTGGGACCCAGTCCGAATATACCAATATTCCCGTAACATAATCTGGACTTACTCGGGGTCTAAAATCACGTCAAATAACAATGAAACTATAATTCACACCTCTATTCAAACTTTTAAGTTTTAAACTTTTCAATTTGCAAAACTCGTGCCAAAACATATTAAATGAATCCAGAATGACTTCAAATTTGGCACACAAGTCATAAATGACATAACAGAGCTATTCAAATTTCCAGAATTGAATTCTGGCTCCGATATCAAAAAGTCAACCCCGTGGTCAAACTTGAAAATCTTTAGCCTTTAAATTACTAGTTTTTGTTAAATGGTCATAACTTGAGTTAGGGACCTCTAAATTAAATTCTGGGCATACGCCCAAGTCCCAAATTACGATACGGAGCTACCGAAACTGTCAAAACACTTATCCGAGTCCGTTTTCTCAAAATGTTGACCAAAGTCAACTCAATTGAGTTTTAAGGCTCTATTTCATATTTTAATCCATTTTTCACATAAAAACTTTCCGAAAAATTTTACGAACTGCGCACGTAATTCGAGGAATGATAAATAGTACTTTTCGAGGTCTTAGAACATAGAATTACTTATTAAATGTAAAGATGACATTTTGGGTCATCACATTCTTCACCTTTAAAACAAACGTTCGTTCTCGAACGGAGTTAGAAAAAGTACGTGAGCTGGAGAAAAGGTGTGGATATTTACTCAGCATGTCCGACTCAGACTCACAGGTAGATGCCTTTACCGGCTGACCTCTCCATTGTACTCGAACTGATGGATAACTCTTAGACCTCAACTGTCGGACCTGCCGGACTAGAATAGCCACCGGCTCCTCCTCATAAGTCAAATCTTTGTCCAATTGGACTGAGCTGAAATCTAACACATGGGACGGATCACCATGATATTTTCGGAGCATAGACACATGGAACACCGGATGAACCTCTGATAAACTAGGTGGTAATGCAAGTCTGTAGGCTACTTCACCCACCCTTTCAAGAATTTCAAAGGATCCAATATACCTAGGGCTCAACTTGCCCTTCATTCCGAACCTCATTACACATTTCATAGGTGAAACCTGGAGTAATATTCTTTCTCCAACCATGAATGCAATATCATAAACTTTACGGTTGGCATAACTCTTTTGCCTAGACTGAGCTGTGCGAAGTCAATCCTGAATAATCTTGACCTTATCCAAGGCATCCTGTACCAAATCGGTACCCAATAACCGAGCCTCTCCCGGTTCAAACCAGCCAACTGGCGAATGACATCGCCTTCCGTGTAATGCCTCATATGGATCCATCTGAATTCTCGACTGGTAGCAATTATTATAAGCAAACTCCCCAAGTGGAAAGAACTTATCCCAAGAACCTCCAAAGTCTATAACACAAGCACGAAGCATATCTTCCAATACCTGAATGGTGCGCTCTGACTGTCCGTATGTCTTTGGCTGAAATATTGTACTCAACTCAACCCGCGTGCCTAACTCACGCTGTATAGCCCTCCAGAAGTGTGAGGTAAACTGCGTACCTTGATCTGAAATAATGGACACGGGCACTGCGTGAAGGCGGACAATCTCACGAAAGTAAATTTCAGCTAACCCCTCTAAAGAATAGGTAACTGCCACTGGAATGAAATGTGTTGACTTGGTCAACCTGTCCACAATGACCCAAACTGCATCAAATTTTCTCTGAGTCTGTGGGAGTCCAATAACAAAATCCATAGTGATACTCTCCCATTTCCATTCAGGAATTTCTAAATTCTGAAGCAAACCACCAGGTCTCTGATGCTTGTACTTAACTTGCTGACAATTCAGACACTGAGCTACATATGCACCTATATCCTTTTTCATTCTCCTCCACCAATAATGTTGCCGCAAATCTTGATACATTTTAGCGGTACATGGATGAATAGAATACCTGGAACTGTGTGCCTCTTCAAGAATTAATTCACGAAGCCCATCCACATTAGGCACACAGATACGACCCTGCATTCGCAGAACTCTATCTTCCCCCACAATAACCTGTTTGGCATCACTGTGTCGCATCATGTCCTTAATGACAAGTAAATGAGGATCATCATACTGCCGCTCTCTGATGCGTTCATATAAAGAAGACCGAGTGACTGTGCAAGCTAGAACCCGACTGGGTTCTGAAATATCTAACCTCACAAACTGATTAGCCAAAGTCTGAACATCTGCAGCTAACGGCCTCTCACCAACCGGAATATACGCAAGACTGCCCATACTCACAGCCTTTCTACTCAAAGCATCGGCCACCACATTGGCCTTTCCGGGGTGATACAAAATGGTGATATAATAGTCTTTCAATAATTCCAACCATTTCCTCTGCCTCAAATTAAGATCTTTTTGTTTGAACAGGTACTGAAGGATACGATGATCAGTAAATACCTCACACGAGACATTGTAGAGGTAATGCCTCCAAATCTCCAGTGCATGAACAATGGTTGCCAATTCTAAGTCATGAACATGATAATTCTTCTCGTGAACTTTCAACTGCCGCGACACATATGCAATCACCCTACTATCTTGCATTAATACTGCACCAAGACCAATGTGAGATGCATCATAATATACTGTATACGATCCTGAACCTGTGGGTAATACCAACACGGGCTCCGTAGTCAAAGCGGTCTTAAGCTTCTGAAAGCTCAACTCACACTCGTTTGACCATCTGAATGGAACACCTTTCTGGGTTAGTCTGGTCAATAGGTTTGCTATAGATGAAAACCCTTCCACGAACCGACGATAATAACCTGCGAAACCCATGAAACTCTGAATCTCTGTAACTGAATTAGGTCTAGGCCAATTCTGAACAACCTCAATCTTCCTAGGATCCACCTTTATGCCTTCCGCCGATACAACATGCCCCAAAAAAGGCAACTGAGCCTAACCAGAATTCACATTTTGAAAATTTAGCATATAACTGATTATTCTTCAAAGTCTGAAGCACCCTCCGAAGATGTTGCTCATGCTCCTCTCGACTGCTAGAGTAAATCAAGATATCATCAATGAATACAACCACAAAAGAATCCAAATAAGGCTTGAAAACCCGATTCATCAAATCCATAAATGTTGCTGGGGCATTTGTCAACCCAAATGACATCACTAAGAATTCATAATGCCCATACCGAGTCCGAAAAGCTGTCTTAGGGATATCAGATACCCTAATTTTCAACTGATGGTAACCAGACCTCAAATCAATCTTCAAAAATACCTTGGCACACTGAAGTTGATCGAATAAGTCATCAATTCTTGGCAAAGGATATTTGTTCTTGATAGTGGCCATATTCAACTGTCGATAATCTATACACATACGCATAGAGCCATCTTTCTTCTTTACAAATAGTACTGGTGCACCCCAGGGCGAGACACTGGGTCTAATGAATCCCTGATCAAGCAAGTTTTGTAACTACTCCTTCAATTCCTTCAACTCCGGCGGAGCCATACGATATGGTGGAATAGAAATATGCTGAGTGCCCGGAGCCAAATCAATACAGAAGCCAATATCTCTGTCGGGTGGCATCCCCAACAAATCTGCAGAAAATACTTTTGGAAATTCATGAACAACTGGTACTGAGTCCATAGAAGGAACATCCGCACTGAGATCACGAATATAAGCCAAATAGGCTAGACACCCTTTCTCGACCATACGTCGAGCTTTCATATAAGAAATAACCCTGCTGGAAGAATGAACAAGAGTTCCTTTCCACTCTAACCGAGGTAACCCCGGCATAGCTAGGGTCACTGTCTTGGCATGACAATCCAATATAGCATGATAGGGTGACAACCAATCCATACCCAAGATGACATCAAAATCTACCATATCAAGAAGTAGAAGATCCACACTAGTCTCAAGATTACCAATAGTAACCACACATGAATGATAGATATGATCTACTACAACAGAGTCTCCCACCGGTGTAGATACACACACAGAAGCACTCAGAGAATCACAAGGCACAACCAAATATGAAGCAAAATAGGAGGACACATAGGAATAAGTAGATCCTGGATCAAATAGAACTGAAGCATCTCTATGGCAAACTGGAATAATACCTGTGATCACAACATCAGATGACTCGGCCTCAGGCCTAGTTGGAAAAGCATAAAATCGGGGACCACTCTGACTGCGTCCCTGGGATGACCTCTAACTGGATGGCATCCACCTCTAAGAGCCTGACCTCCACCTCTAATGGCCTGACCTTCACCTCTAATGGTCTGACCTCCACCTCTAACTGCCTGACCCCCACCTCTAGCTGGCTGAGAAGGTGGTGAAGCAATCGGTGCCGGTATGATGGCACGAGAATCCTGCCGGGATCTGTTACTCGCCAACCTAGGGCAATACCTCCTGATGTGGCCAATGTTCCCACACTTATAACACCCATCCTGATGTCGTGGCTGCTGAAGCTGAAGTTAACCCGAATGGGCCGGATGACCGCTGTAGTAACTCTGGAGTGGTGGTGCACTAATAGGTGCTGAATGTGCACTAAAAGCAGGATGCCTAGAGTAACGCATAATAGGACCATGACTCCCTGAAGCACCGTGAGATGCATGAAGTGTCGAATGAAATGGTCTGGGAGGATGGCCCCTACCAAAATTACCCCTGCGTCCATGCGAGGCACCACTAAAACCACTGAACTGACGAGGCCTCTTATCAGACCTCTGCCTACTCTCCTGTGCAAGAACCATCTCGACCCTTCTCGCGACATTAGCAGCTGCCTGAAAAGAAATCTCACTTCCGGTCTCCTTGGCCATCTAAATTCTGATAGGGTGAGTGTGTCCCTCAATAAACCTCCTCACTCTCTCTCCCTCAATAGGTTGTATAAGGAGAGCATGACATGCCAAATCCACAAAACGAGATTCATACTGAGTAACAGTCATACTGTCCTGCTGTAGACACTCAAATTGCCTACGGAAATCCTCTCTCAGTGTGGTAGGAAGGAACTTCTCCAGAAATAGCTGAGAGAACTGCTCCCAGGTAAGTGCATGCGATCCAATTGGTCTGGTCAATGTGTAATCTCTCCACCACCTCTTGGCGGAACCCGTCATCTGAAATACAGCAAAATCAACCCCATTGGTCTCAACTATACCCATGTTCCGCAACACTTCATGGCAATGGTCTAGATAATCTTGTAGGTCCTCAGAAGGTGTACCACTGAAGTGAACTGGAAAGAGCTTAGTAAACTTATCTAGCTTCAATAAGGCCTCAAAAGACATGGCGGGCCTATCACTGGTCTGGGCCACAACACCTGGCTGAACTACCCCAACTGGCGGGGCTGCTGGAGCCTGATTCTAGGGAGCCATCTGTTCCGGAGCGGGAGTAGTGGGAGTTTGTGTTCCTCCCCCAGCCTGTGAGACGGCTGGTGCAACTGGAAATATACCATTCTGTGACACGCCCTCCATAAGACTCACCAGACGGACTAGAGCGTCCTGTAGCACTGGAGTAGCTATGAATCCTTCCGAGACATGAATTGGTCTGTCTGATACATTCTGAACTGGAACCTCCTCCTGAAGATCCACCTGAGGTTCTACAATAGGTGCAACTGCTCGAGCTCCAGACTGAGCTCTACCTCTGCCTCTGCCTCGGCCTCTAGCACGACCTCGACCTCGACCTCTACCCCTGGCCATAGTTGCCACCGGGGGCTCTGGTCCCTGTCTATCGGTAGATGTATTACGTGTTCTCACCATCTGCGAGAGAAAATAAGAGTGGAATTATTCAATCATCAATGATAGAATAAAATCGCACGACAGAATAAGAAAGAAGTGATATTGTTCCTAAACTTCATAGCCTCTGAGAGATAAGTACAGGCGTCTCCGTACCGATTCTTCAGACTCTACTAAGCTTGCTCGTGACTCGTGAGACCTATGTAACCTAGTGCTCTGATACCAACTGTCACGACCCGAAATTTCCACCTTCGGACCGTGATGGCGCCTAACATTTCACTTGCTAGGCAAGCCAACGTTAGAATAAAGACAATATGGAAAAAGTTCAATTCACAAAATTAAAACTTAATATAAACAATTTTACGTTAATTTAAAAATTATAAACATCTTAGAAAAGGAGTTCATTACTCAAATGATCACTTAACTATACAAAATTATCTAACAAAGTCATATTTCTTTTGTTTGTAACAGAAAAGTCATTTAACTATGCTTATAGCACTCAGAAGGTCACTCAACTAGATTTTTTAAATTTTGATCGATATATACCTATTTTACCCTTTAAATTGTCAGTTTTATCTTCCTTTTTATTTTTTTATCTTTTTAATATTATAATTTTTTTCTCTTTTTAATTTATATTATGGACTTACCTTAGAATAAATAAATTATATTTATAAATAAAAAAAAGTATTTAAGCATGTATATGTTTTTTTTGGTAACTAACAATTTTATTAATCACCAATAACTTTACATATCTATAGCCTGCTTAAACCTCAACAGCTATAATCTTTACAAAATTCAAAAACCTACACTAATTGTCTCTATTAAAACATAAAATGTTACACCATGCTACTAATCCCAGTGGTGGCTCTCACATTACATATGTAGGCTAACTCGCATGCAATACTATCAACTACTCTGGTTCTATTTTCAAATAGTCGCAGGTTTCTCTCAATCCAAATGAAATGAGTTATCTCAGCATACACCATTCCGTAGAGTTGAGCTCGTTGTGATCTACCCTTAGCACATTGTATCACCCATTGCATATGTTGTTCCCGGTTATCTCTCCTAACATCCTGTCTTTGTATCCAATGTAGGATTCTCTGTGTAGGATTCTCTGCCACAATTCCTTTGTAAATTGGTAATTAACAAACAAGTGTTCCTTGTTCTCATCATGAGCTTGGCATAAGGAGCATTTTGGATCAACAACTAAAACCCATTGTATCAGCCTATCTGTAGTCATCAATCTCCCATGTAGTTGCAACCACATGGTGAATATAGCTTTTGGCCTGGCATTGTTTTGTAACATCAAGCATTTCTAGTTAACTTTTGGTCTATCTCCCAGTAACTGCAAGTAGAAATTGTTGATCATACTCTTTCTTTGATGTTGGCTATGTTGCACCTGTTGAAGAGTTGTTCTAGCATTTAGTATTTGTCTCACCATCCAGCTTGCTTGTTGGGGAATTGCCACTTTTTCAAATAGTTTGTCTTTGATGTAGAAAGCATGTATCCATATTATCCATAGTCGATCTTGCTTGTGTGCTACATCCCAACATATTTTTGCTAGAGCAGAATTTTTTCATAGATGCAAATTAATCAAGTTTAGTCCCCCACTTGATTTAGGTGTACACATTCTGTCCCAGGCTACCAAAGCCTTTTTTGTGATTACATTTACCCCCAGACCAAATGTAGCTTCTGCAGAATGAGTCAATCATCTTCCAGACCTTTGAAGGCAGGGTGAACAGTTGCGACCAATAAGATTGAATACCAAAAATCATAGTTTGAACAAGCTGTACTCGCCCATCATATGATAATTTCTTTGATGTCCAGGAAGAAATCTTTGCAACTATATTCTCTACCAAAGGGTGCCATTGTATCAACGAGAGCTTCTTGGTAGCAAGTGGGATACCAAGGTATTTGAAAGGCAGTTCTCTTACTGTGAAGCCTAATTGCTGTAGGATCTCCACTCTTACATTCTGAGGGACTCGCCAAAGTACACTGAGCTTTTCCTCAGATTTGCTTGCAGTCCAGATACTTGGGAGAATTGACTGAAACATCTATGAATAGCAGAGATTGAGGGAAGGTCACCTCTAGCAAATAACAGTAGGTCATTTGCATAGCTTAGGTGTGTGATTCCTAGCTTTGCACATCTTGGATGAAATCTGAAACTCTTCACTTATTTGAGACTGTTGAGGCTTCTACTGAGATACTCCATAATTATGGCAAACAAGAAAGGAGAGATATGATCTCCTTTCCTCAAACCTTTAGCAGCATCAAAAGGTGAGGTGGATTCACCATTTATCATGGTAGTATAGTTAATGGTGATAACACACTCCATTATCCATGCTACAAATCTCATAAGAAATTCCAGCTCTATCAAAACTTGCTCCAGAAAACTCCACTTAACTGAGTCATATACTTTTTGAAGATCAATTTTGATCATACATCTGTCAGAGATGTTTTTCCTTGTGTATGCCTTTTCTAGTTCATGTGCTAGTATGATGTTATTAGCTATCGCCTTGCCAGGAATGAAGCCAGCATGTGCCTCACATATGATAGAGGCAATGACTTGTTGTATCTTGGCTGCTAGCACTTTTGATATCAATTTATATAGCATGGTGCAGCAGTCAATTGGTCGATAATCTTTGATTGTATTAGGACTGGGTATTTTAGGCACCAGCGCGAGAGTAGTACAATTAACAACTTTATACAATTTCCCAGTATTAAAGAAATCTTTGACAGCTTGAGTAACTTCACCCTTAATGATCATCCATGCCTTCTTAAAGAAGTAGGCATTGTATCCATCTATACCTGGTGCTTTATCACCATCAATAGCACATAGTCCAGCATAGATTTCTTTGTCAGTAACCTCGGCACAAAAGGCAATCTTTTGTTGTTGTGACAGTACTGGTCCATTACTCATCACCAGTCTATTTATAGCAGGGAGAGAATGGGATGTTGATCCCATTAATGACTTGTAAAATTCAATGACCTTCTGCTTAATGCTGTTAGGGTGGGTAAGCTTATCACCTGTGAGGGTCATAATTTCATTTAGCTGTTTCTTTTGACTTCTTTCCTTCATGATTGCTGCAAAAATATTTGGTGTTTGAATTACCAAGTCTAATCTATTTTGCTAATTACTTCTGCTTCAATACACTTTTTTCTATGAGAGACCATTTTTCTAAATTCTGTAGTAGGATCCTTTCTTCTTCAAGCAGTGAGTCATTACATGTTGTATTGATCCTCCCTTGTATGTTTTCTAATTCCATTCTAGCCCGTTCAATCTTCAGGCTAATAGTTCTAAATTGCTCATTATTTAGGGCTCTGAACATTGGTCTTAGAGCCTTCAGCTTCAACCAAACATTCTTCATTTTGCAGGTAGCATATGATTGTCCCCAAATCCTTTCCACAATATCAATAAAACTATCATGCTCAGCCCAAACATTAAAGAATCTAAATTGTATTTTGCCATGTTTTGGAGCAGAGTGTAGGGTGAGAATCATGGGGTTATGATCAGATATAAATGGTAGGCCATATTCAATAGTCACATGACCTCACTGCATCATCCATTCAAAGTTACCAAGTGCTCTGTCAAGCCTGTTGCACACCCTATCTGCACTATATTGTTTGTTTGATCATGAGTAATATTCCCTTGTCCACGACAGTTCATTCAAGGATAGTGAAGTCATGCAATCAGCAAAATCCTGAACTTCTGTATAGGTGATAGGATTACCCATAAATCTGTCATCTGAGTACAACACAACATTGAAATCACCACATAGGAGCCATGGTTTGGTAATTCTTACTGCTAGCTCCTTTATAGCTTCCCACAATTATTTCCTTTGTTCTAGAGTATTATATCTATAGATAGATATAACTTCATAATCCACCACACCCAGTCTATCTTGTACCAAATAATGTATAAGTTGAGCTTCAACTCTTAGCAATGTAACAATGTACCATTGGGGATCCAATGTAAGCCACACTCTTCCATTTGAAGCATGTTGGTAGTTTGTAAAATAGTTCCACCCTGGGATTACTTTTAGCATTACCTTGCTTGCATTGTGTTCTTTGACTCTAGTTTCAACTATAGCTGCCGGATTTATTTTCTGACTACTAGTATATCTAATGTTCCAGAAGAGCCACTTCATTAACAAGTCATGTGACCCCTACCCTTATCAGGTGGTAAGGTGTTAGCATTCCAATTTCCCCTTTGTAATGGATCAAAGGTATTTTTCACTGCTACAGCTGATAATGCTAGGAAGTTTACCAGATTCAATTCAAACATAGTTTCTGCAGCTTTGCCCTTATATACTATTGCCTCCAAATTGTCCTTGTGCTGTTGTATAGGTGTTTGAAAATGGTCCCGCTGTATTTGTTCCATATTGCCAACAGTTTGTTGCACATTTCCTTTGCTCTGTGAACCTTTATTGCTCTGCTAAAGGGGAATGACTTGTGCCTGCTGCTGAGCTTGAATTCCTTGTTGGTTAATCTGATTATATCCTCCATTCACTGGACCTTTACATCTCCATTCCATTGTGGCCTTCTTAGGCTCTCTTCTCTTTGTAGGTTATTTCTCTTGGTGATTTTTTGGTCGTTGCTCTATGCCACATTTGTGCCTCACTACTAGACATTTCTGACAGTACTCATGTTTGCAGTCATACCCGCCTTGCTGGGTGAATTTCCTGCTATTTGAATCCATAACCATTAACTCTAGAGGCAACTCTTTAGTGATGTTTACTTCTATTAGCATCCTCGCAAAAGACACTCTAGTTTTATTTGCAGTACACTCATCTGCATATATAAGAGTCCTAATTGCACTAGCCATTGTACTTAAAGAATCATGACCCCAACAATTCATAGGCAGCTTAGGGAATTGAACCCACAAGGGAATTTCTGTAGGAAACTCCTCATTGAAATCAAAATCTGGTGTCCAAGGCTTTAGGATGATAGGTCTATTGTTTATCGTGCATGGTCCAGAATAATAGATTTCATTCATATTTGCTTCATTTTGAAACTTAATGATGTAGTAGCCCTCCTCATGTAGGTACAATTCTGGTTCAACAATATTTGCCCAATTCAACCCAGCGTATCTCTCCATAGTGTTATACCCTGGTACTTCCCCAATGATATAAGCTATCACATCACTCTTCCACTTCTCCATTTCTAGATCTATTTTAGCTTTGTTTGATTGCACAATAATTTGGCCATCAATAATTTGTGGAGGTATGTAAGATAGCGACATACCATTCTCAACCGCTATGTTCCTCTAAAATAGGTTTGTCCACGACTTGGCCTTCTCAGTAACTACCTCATCAAGTTTATTATTCTCCACAATCACTTTACTATTAACATCATGCATATGTGTGATGACCAAAAATGTCATATTTAAATTTAATAAGTAATTTTGTGTTCTAAGTCCTCGAAAAGTACTATTTAGACTAGCGTGCGCAGTCTGTGAAATTTTTCGGAAAGTTTTTATGTGGAAAATGGATTAAAATGTGAATTAGAGCTTTAAAACTCAACTGAGTTGACTTTAGTCAATATTTTGATCAAACGGACTCAGATCAGTGTTTTGATAGTTTCGGTAGGTCCGTAACATGATTTGGGACTTGGGCGTATGCCCATAATCAAATTCCGAGGTCCCTATCCCGAGATATGAAATTTTGATGAAACATGAAAGTTTGAAAGCTGAATGATTTTTAAGAATTTACTGATGTCATATTTATTGGCACCGGCTCCATATTTTGGTTTCGAAACCCAGTATAGGTCCACTATAATATTTATGACTTGTCTGCCAAATTTAGTGAGAATCAGAGTTGATTTGACGTGATTCGGACGTCCGGTTGTGAAAATATAAGTTTTAAAGTTTTCTTGAAAATTTCCTTTGATTTGGTGTCTGATTCGTAGTTCTAGGTATTATTTTGGCGATTTGATCACGCGAACAAGTTCGTATGATGTTTTAGGACTTGTGTGCATGTTTGGTTTGGAGCCCCGAGGGCTTGGGTGAGTTTCAGATAGGCTTCGAGATGATTTTGAACTTAGAAAATCTGGTTTTTTGAGCTTCTGTTGTCATTTGGTGCATTGTGCTTCCCGATCGCGAAGCCATTCCTGCGATTGCGAAGAGGAAATTGTAAGTAGTGAGTTTTACCCTTCGCGTTCGCAAATATAGGCATGCGATCGCGGAAGGTAAACTTCCAGTGCACTGCGAACGCAAGGGACAAGCTGCGATCGCGTAGAGGGAAGGAAGGCAGAAGCTAGACACGTCAATTGTGCTATGCGATCGCACAAGTAAGTACGCGATTGCGTAAAGCTGGAAAAAGGCACTCCGCGATTGCATGACCATTTACGCGATCGCGTAGAGTTAAAAGTATGGCCAGCCAAATTGTGCCAAATTGTGCTTCGCGATCGCGAAGCCATTCCCACGATCGCGAAGAGTAAAATGAGCCTGGGAAAAGTTGTTCTACGCGATCGCGATGAATAAAAATCTGAAAAACAAAACTTAAGTTTTGGAAATGGGGTTCGACCCATTTTCAATCATTTCCAATTTTTGAGCTCCGGTAAGGCGATTCTTGGGCGATTTTCACAGGAAAATATTGGGATAAGTGTTCTTTATCCTATATTGATTATATTTCATGATTCCATACTCGTTTATATCATGAATCTGTGAATTTATGGAAGAAAAATCAGATTTTTATAAAATCTTCCAAACACGAAAATTTAAGATTTGAAAGTCCATTTGATATCGGAATTGGATATTTTTTGTATGGTTGAACTCGTAGGGGAACATGTGTTCAGATTTTGTAAGTCTTTCTGGGATTTGAGACGTGGGTCCCACTATCGAATATTTAAATAAATTTTGAATTTTTATCCGAAAAATTAGTAAATTCATATGGAATTAATTTCTACGATTTATATTGAGTATATCGAATTGTTTGTGAATAGATTTGAAGCTTTTGGAGACAGATTTAAAAATCCGTGGTCGAGTAATTGATTGAAATTTCAAAGCGAGGTAAGTATCGCGGTTAACCTTGACTTGAGGGAATAGAACCCTTAAATTATTTGTTATGTGAAATGCATGGGAACGATGTATAGGCGAGGTGACGTGTGCCTATACGTCGTAAAATTAATTGTTTGCATAATTATTTGAAAATCCTAAATTTGTTTTAATACATGAATTAATTGTTATAATAATTGTTTCTCTCCTATTCTTTGCCAAATATTAATTCTTGAATTCCTGTAATAATTGCTACATGCTTATTTGAATTATGTGTACTAATTGCTACTTGACATTTAGCATATTAAATATTAAACTGTCTATTTTCTCCCCGATTTCCAAAATATATTGTTATTGCCATTGTTTGTTCATAAATAAATTATAATTATTGTGTGCCTTGATGCTTAATAGTTTCTCATTGGACGTGGTATTTATTGGAGTAATTTTTATTACATTATGAGCTGCTTAAAGTTATATATATTGGGGGAACGGGTTGCACGCCATAACGGAAATGAAAGTAAATATATCTATATTGGGGGATCGGGTTGCACGCCGCAACAAACTTATTAAAAAGTCTATATTGGGGGATCGGATTGCACGCTGCAATAGACTTATTAAAAGTCAATATATATACTTGATTATAAATAATTATATGAGAGGATTGAAAATGAATATATTGTGAGAGCGGGTTGCACGCTGCAACAAAATTGAATGTGAATATATTGTGAGAGCAGGTTGCACGCTGCAACAAGATTAATTGAAATGATAATTGGTTATGACTGCTGAATTGGCTTAAATTATTATAAATGAGTTACCTGATTTATTTCTATTATTGTTGTTGTTACTAATATTGCGTACAGGTAATGTAAGTGACCCGCCTTAGCCTCGTCACTACTTCATCGAGGTTAGGCTCAGCACTTACCAGTACATGGGATCGGTTGTACTGATACTACACTCTGCACTTCTTGTGCAGATTTTGGAGTTGGTCCCAGCGGCGTACCATAGACTTGCTCGGATTTCAGCTACTCAGAGGAGACTTGAGGTATAACTGCACGACGTCCGCAGTTCTGAAGTCCCCGTCTACTGTATTTTAGCTGTGTGTTTATTTTCAAACAACTTTATTTTATTCAGGCCCTTATTTGTATTATTCTAGAAGCTCGTGCACTTGTGACACCAATACTAGGATGGTATTTAGACACCGTTATTTTTATGGATTATTCACTATATTTCAGACCTTACTTCTGCATCTATTCCTTTATTATTAATAAATTTTAAAAACAATGTTTTAAAATGGATAATATTATTCTAATATTGGCTTGCCTAGCAAGTGAAATGTTAGGCGCCATCACGGTCCGAAGGTGGAAATTTTGGGTCGTGACAGTTGGTATCAGAGCACTAGGTTACATAGGTCTCACGAGTCATGAGCAAGTTTAGTAGAGTCTGAAGGATCGGTACAGAGACGTATGTACTTATCTCTCAGAGGCTATGCAGTTTAGGAACAATATCACTTCTTTCTTATTCTGTCGTGCGATTTTATTCTATCCTCGATGATTGAACTATTCTACTCTTATTTTCTCTCGCAGATGGTGAGAACCGATGGATAGGGACCAGAGCCCCCGGTGGCAACTATGGTCAAGGGTAGAGGTCGAGACCGAGGTCGTGCTAGAGGCCGAGGCCGAGGTAGAACTCAGTTTAGAGCTCGAGAAGCTGCACTTGTTGTAGAGCCTCAGGTGGATCTTTAGGACGAGGTTCCAGTTCAGAATGTACCAGTCGGACCAGTTCAGATTCCGGAAGGATTCATAGCCACTCTAGTACTACAAGATGCTCTAGTCCGTCTGGTGAGTCTTATGGAGGGCGTGGACCAGAATGGTACATTTCCAGTGGCACCAGCCGTCTTACAGGCTGGGGAGGAGCACAAACTTTCACTACTCCCGCTCCGGAGCAGATGGCTCCTCAGAATCAGGCTCCAGCAGCCCCACCAGTTGGGGTAGTTCAGCAGTTATTGCGGCTCAGACCGGTGATAGGCCCGCTATATCTTTTGAGGCCTTATTGAGGCTGGATAAGTTTACTAAGCTCTTTCCAATTCACTTCAGTGGTACAACTTCTGACGACCCACAGAATTATCTTGACTGCTGCCTTGAGGTGCTGTGGAACATGGGTATAGTTGAAACCAATGGGGTTGATTTTGCTGTATTTCAGATGACGGGTTCCTCCAAGAGGTGGTGGAGATATTATACATTGACCAGATCGGTTGGATCGCCTGCACTTACCTGGGAGCAGTTCTCTCAGCTATTCCTGGAGAAATTCCTTCCTATCACACTGAGAGAGGATTTTCGCAGGCAATTTGAGCGTCTACAGCAGGGCAGTATGACTGTTACTTAGTATGAATCCTGTTTTATGGATTTGGCCCGTCATGCTCTCCTTATACTACTTACTGAGGGAGAGAGAGAGTGAGGAGATTTTTTGAGGGACTCACTCACCCTATCATGCTTAAAATGGCCAAGGAGATCGGAAGTGAGATTTCTTTTCAGGCAGCTGCTAATGTCGCGAGAAGGGTCGAGATGGTTCTTGCACAGGAAAGTGGGCAGAGGTATGATAAGAGGCCTCGTCAGTTCGGTGATTTTAGTGGTGCCTCTCATGGAGGCATGGGTAATTTTGGTAGGGGTCATCCTCCCAGACCATTTCATTTGGCACTTTAGGTATCTCACAGTGCTTCAGGGAGTCACGGTCCTATTATGCCTTACTCTGGGCATCCAGCATTTAGTGCACATTCAACTCCTATCAGTGCACCACCACTCTAGAGTTACTACAACGGTTATCCAGCCCGTTTGGGTCAACTTCAGCTTCAGCAACCACGGCATCAGGATGGGTGTTATGAGTATGGGAACATTGGTTACATCAGGAGGTATTGTCCTAGGTTGGTGAGTAACAGATCCTGACAGGATTCTCGTGCCATCATACCGGCAGCGGTTGCTTCATCACCTTCTCAGCCAGCTAGAGGTAGGGGTCATACAGCTAGAGGTGGAGGTCAGGCCATTAGGGGTGGAGGTCAAACTGTTAGAGGTGGAGGCCAGCCAGTTAGAGGCCGTCCTAGGGATGCAGTTTAGAGTGGTAGGGCCCAGCCCCAATTTTATGTTTTTCAAGCTAGGCCTGAGGCCGAGTCATCTGATGCTGTGATCACATGTATTATTCCAGTTTTCCATAGAGATGCTTAAGTTCTATTTTATCCAGGACCTACTTATTCCTATGTGTCCTCCTATTTTGCTTCATATTTGGTTGTGCCTTGTGATTCTCTGATTGCTTCTGTGTGTGTATCTACACCGGTGGGAGACTCTGTTATAGTAGATCATGTCTATCGTTCGTGTGTGGTTACTATTGGTAATCTTGAGACTAGTGTAGATTTTCTACTTCTTGATATGGTAGATTTTGATGTCATCTTGAGTATGGATTGGTTGTCACCTTATCATGCTATATTGGATTGCCATGCTAAAAAAATGACCTTATCCATGCCGGGGTTACCTCGGTTAGAGTGGAAAGGAACCCCTGGTCATTCTGCCAACATGGATATTTATTATATGAAAGCTCGGCGTATGGTCGAGAAAGGGTGTCTAGCCTATTTGGCTTATATTCGCAATCCTAGTGCATATGTTCCTTCTATGGACTCAGTACCAGTTGTTCGTGAATTGTCAGAAGTATTTCCAGCAGATTTGCCGGGGATGCTACCCGACAAAGATATTGACTTATGTATTGATTTGGCTCCGGGCACTCAGCCCATTTATATCCCACTATACCGTTTGGCCCCGCCAGAGTTGATAGAATTGAAGGAGCAGTTACAAGACTTGCTTGATCAGGGATTCATCAGACCCAATGTCTCGCCGTGCGTGCACAAGTACTATTTATAAAGAAGAAAGATGGCTCTATGCGGATGTGTATAGATTATCGGCAGTTGAACAAAGCCACTATCAAAAAACAATATCCGCTGCCAAGAATTGATGACTTATTTGATCAACTGCAGGGTGCCAAGGTATTTTCGAAGATACATTTGAGGTTTGGTTATCATAAGTTGAAGATTAGGGCATCTGATATCCCTAAGACAGCTTTTCGGACTCGGTATGGGCATTATGAATTCCTAGTGATGTCATTTGGGCTGACAAATGCGCTAGCATCATTTATGGATTTGATGAATCGGGTGTTCAAGCCTTATTTGGATTCTTTTGTGGTTATATTCATTGATGATATCTTGATTTACTCCAACAGTCGAGAGGAGCATGAGCAACATCTTTGGAGGGTGCTTCAGACTTTGAAGAATAATCAGTTATATGCCAAATCTTCAAAATATGAATTTTGGTTAGACTCAGTTGCCTTTTTGGGGCATATTGCATCGGCGGAAGGCATAAAAGTGGATCCTAAGAAGGTTGAGGATGTTCAGTACTGGCCTAGACCTACTTCAGTTACAGAGATTCAGAGTTTCCTGGGTTTGGAAGGTTATTATCGTCGGTTCATGGAAGGGTTTTCATCTATAGCAAGCCCATTGACCAGACTGACCCAGAAAGGTGTTCCATTCAGATGGTCAGACGAGTGTGAGTTGAGCTTTTATAAGCTCAAGACCGCTTTGACTATGACGCCAGTGTTAGTATTACCCACAGGTTCAGGATCGTATACAGTATATTGTGATGCATCTCACATTGGGCTTGGTGTAGTATTAATGCAAGATCGCATGGTGATTGCATATGTGTCGCAGCAGTTGAAAACTCATGAGAAGAATTATCATGTTCATGACTTAGAATTGGCAGCCATTGTCCATGCGCTGAAGATTTGGAGGCATTATCTCTACGGTGTCTCGTGTGAGGTATTTACTGAACCTCGTAGCCTTCAATATATGTTCAACCAAAAAGATCTTAATTTGAGGCAGAGAAGATGGTTGGAATTGTTGAAAGACTATGATACCACCATTTTGTATCACCCCGGAAAGGCCAATGTGGTGGCCGATGCTTTGAATAGAAAGGCTGTGAGTATGGACAGTCTTGTGTATATTCCGATTGGTGAGAAGCCATTAGCTGCAGATGTTCAGACTTTGGCTAATCAGTTCGTGAGGTTAGATGTTTCAGAACCCAGTTGGGTTCTAGCTTGCACAGTCGCTCGATCTTATTTATATGGGCGCATCAGAGAGAGGCAGTATGATGATCCTCATTTACTTGTTCTTATGGACACGATGTGACACGGTGATGCCAAACAGGTTACTGTGGGGGAATATGGAGTTCTGCGAATCCAGGGTCGTATTTGTGTGCCTAATGTGGATGGGCTTCGTGAATTAATTCTTGAAGAGGCACACATTTCCAGGTATTCTATTCATCCATGTACAGCTAAAATGTATCACGATTTGCGGCAACATTATTGGTGGAGGAGAATGAAAGGATATAGTTGCATATGTAGGTCGGTGTCTGAATTGTGAGCAAGTTAAGTACGAGCATCAGAGATCTGGTGGTTTGCTTCAGAAGTTAGAAATTCCTGAGTGGAAATGGGAGCGTATCACTATGGATTTTGTTATTGGACTCCCACGGACTCAGAGAACATTTGACGCAGTTTGGGTCATTGTGGACAGGTTGACCAAGTTAGCACATTTCATTTCAGTGGCAGTTACCTATTCTTCAGAGAGGTTAGCTGAAATTTACATTCGTGAGATTGTCCGCCTTCACGGTGTGCCCGTGTCTATTATTTCAGATCGAGGTACGCAATTTACCTCACACTTCTGGAGGGCTGTACAGCATGAGTTAGGCACACGGGTTGAGTTGAGTACAACATTTCACCCACAGACAGACGGACAGTCAGAGCGCACCATTTAGATATTGGAAGATATGCTTCGCGCTTGTGTTATAGACTTTGGAGGTTCTTGGGATCATTTCTTGCCACTTGCAAAGTTTGCTTATAATAATAGCTACAAGTAGAGCATTCAGATGGCTCCATATGAGGAATTATACGGAAGGCGATATCGTTCGCCAGTTGGCTAGTTTGAACCGGGAGAGGCTCGATTGTTGGGTACCTATTTGGTACATGATGCCTTGGATAAGGTCAAAATTATGCAGGATCGACTTCGCACAGCTCAGTCTAGGCAAAAGAGTTATGTCGACCGTAAAGTTTGTGATATTGCATTCATGGTTGGAGAAAGAATATTGCTCTGGGTTTCACCTATGAATGGTGTAATGAGGTTCGGAAAGAAGGGCAAGTTGAGCCCTAGGTATATCGGACACTTTGAAATTCTTGAAAGGGTGGGTGAAGTAGCCTACAAGCTTGCATTACCACCTAGTTTATCAGCGGTTCATCCGACGTTCCATGTGCATATGCTCCGAAAATATCATGGTGATCTGTCTAATGTGTTAGATTTCAGCTCAGTCCAATTGGACAAAGATTTGACTTACGAGGAGAAGCCGGTGGCTATTCTAGCCTAACAGGTCCGGCAGTTGAGGTCTAAGAGTTATCCTTCAGTTCGAGTGCAATAGAGAGGTCAGCTGGTAGAGGCATCTACATGGGATTCCGAGTCGGACATGCTGAGTAAATATTCACACCTTTTCTCTAGCTCAGGTACTTTTTCTAATTCCGTTCGAGGATGAACGTTTGTTTTAGAGGTGGAGAATGTGATGACCCAAAATATCGTATTTAAATTTAATAAGTAATTTTGTGTTCTAAGACCTCGAAAAGCACTATTTATCATTCCTCGACTTGCGTGTGTAGACCGTAAAATTTTCCAGAAAGTTTTTATGTGAAAAATGGATTAAAATATGAATTAGAGCTTTAAAACTCAACTGAGTTGACTTTAGTCAACATTTTGAGCAAACAGACTCAGATCAGTGTTTTGACAGTTCCTCTAGGTCCGTATCGTGATTTGGGACTTGAGTGTATGCCCGGAATCGAATTCTGAGGTCCCTAGCCCGAGATATGTAATTTTGATGAAAAATTAAAGTTTGAAAGCTTAAAGATTTTTAAGAATTTACTGATGTCGGATTTATTGACACCGGGTCTGTATTTTGGTTCCGTATCCCAGTATAGGTCCACTATAATATTTATGACTTGTCTGCCAAATTTGGTGAGAATCAGAGTTGATTTGACGTGATTCGGACGTCCGGTTGTGAAAATATAAGTTTTGAAGTTTTCTTGAAAATTTCTTTTGATTTGGTGTCCGATTCGCAGTTCTAGGTGTTATTTTGGCGATTTGATCACGTGAGCAAGTTTGTATGATGTTTTAGGACTTGTGTGCATGTTTGGTTTGGAGCTCCGAGGGCTTATGTGAGTTTCAGATAAGCTATAGGATGATTTTGAACTTAGAAAATCTGGTTTTTTGAGCTTCTGCTGTCATCTGGTGCATTGTGCTTCGCGATCGCGAAGAGGAAATTGTAAGTAGTGAGTTTTACCCTTCGCGTTCGCGAATATAGGCACGCAATCGTGGAAGATAAATTCCCAGTGCACTGCGAACGCAAGGGACAAGTTGCGATCGCGTAGAGGGAAGGGAGGCAGAAGCTAGACACGTCATTGTGCCACGTGATCGCACAAGTAAGTACGCGATCGTGTAGGGCTGAGAAAAGGTACTCCACGATTGCATGACCATTTACGCGATCGCGTAGAGTTAAAAGTCTGGGCAGCCAAAATGTGCTTCGCGATCGCGAAAAGTAAAATGAACCTGGGCAAATTGTTCTACGCGATCGCGAACGAATTTCCGCGATCGCGATGATTAAAAATCTGAAAAACAGAACTTAAGTTCTAGAAATGGGGTTCGACCCATTTTCAACCATTTCCAATTTTTGAGCTCCGGTAAGGCGATTCTTGGGCGATTTTCACAGGAAAACATTGGGGTAAGTGTTCCTTATCCTATATTGATTATATTTCATGATTCCATACTCGTTTATATCATGAATCCGTGAATTTATGGAAGAAAAATCAGGTTTTTATAAAATCTTCCAAAAACGAAAATTTAAGATTTGAAAGTCCATTTGATATCGGAATTGGATAATTTTTGTATGGTTGAACTCGTAGCGGAACGGGTGTTTGAATTTCATAAGTTTTTTCGGGATTTGAGACATGGGTCCCACTGTCGAATATTTAAATGAATTTCAGCTTTTTATCCGGAAAATTAGTAAATTCATATGGAATTAATTTCTACGATTTGTATTGAGTATATCGAATTATTTGTGAATAAATTTAAAACTTTTGGAGATAAATTTAAAAGGAAAATCCCGCAGGAACGCATGTACATCTTCACGCAATGTGCAGAAGTGTAGTATCAGTACAACCGACCCCATGTACTGAGTAAGTAACAAACCTAGCCTTAGGTTGAAAGTAGTGACGACCTTCTACCAAGGTCGGGTCCAAAACCACTAGTCCACAATAGTCCATAACAACATAAAGCAAATAATACCAGAAGTAACTCACAGATAAAATGCTCAGCCAAATCATGATTTCAAAATAATAGATTTTCCTTTCAAGTACATGAAGGAAAACCCCAAATTGTTGCCGAAGTTGTCAAATATGAATAAGTTTGAAAACAATAATTTCTCCCAAAATCTTTTCAATAATAAATGAAATATCTCATTTTCTTTCCCAGATAACCAGTGTAAAACAAATGCATCACTATGCCCATCTGTCAACATGTGTGAGAAATCATGAATAATGTGATACCGTACAACATGAGAAAAACACATCTCTATGCATATATGTCATGTGTGCATGTCAATGCAATGTATCTCAGATATTGCACTCAAGTACTCATACTCTTAGAGTACTCAATCTCACGGTCTCGCATTCTCTCTCACTGTGCTCAGCACACTCAATCACTCAGCGCTATACAATACCTGCTGCGGCGTGCAGCCGATCCTTGTTTATAGTCGACTGCGCTCACTGGGTTTGTGTACAGACTCATGAGAGGCTCTTACAGCCCAAGCGCTATATAGCTGCGGCGTGCAACTAGACTCAATACTGCTGCGGCGTACAACCCGATCCATATATTACTGCAGTGCGCATCCCGATCCAAATACTGCTGCGGCGTGCAGCCCGATTCAATATCATGGCCCGAAGGCTTGTTGCGACGTGCAACCCGATCCAATATTTACTGCGGCGTGCAGCCCGATCCCATAAATATCCTCACAAATCAGGCCCTCGGCCTCCCTCAGTCATCAATCTCTCCAGTCTCTCTCTCATGGGCTCACAATGTCATGAAAATATAAAATAGCCCAAAATGATGATATGGTGTATCAATAAATAATAATAGAGACTAAGATATGAAATGCATTTAAATGAATATGACTGAGTATGAATTTTCAATTTAAAACAAATAATTCACAGTAATATGACCTCTGTGGGTTCCAATGATACGGGTACATAGCCTCAACATGATTTTTAATCTGCTTTTCATCTCAATTTCTTTAACTCATAAAACTGCATGAAAATGTCAAGATTATTTGACTACAAAATTCCACAGAAACAATTAAGTCACAATTTCTATAGTACACGCCCGTCACCTAGCATGTGCGTCACCTCCCAACAATTCACAAAATACATATATTCAGGGTTCATACCCTCAACTCCAAGATTAGAAGAGTTACTTACCTCGAACAAGCCGAATTCAATGTCGAGCAAGCTAAACAATGCTCCAGAAATCCCATTCTGCGCGTATCAACTTCCGAATGGCTCGAATCTACCACAATTAATTTGATTCAATCCACACAATATATAGGAATTAATTCCATATCAAAATCCGATGAAACTCACAAAATACGATAACCCATCCAATTACAAGTTCAAATATATAAATTTCACTCAAATCCGACTCCAAATCAGTATTCAAACATGAAAAAATCATTTTGCGACATTATAAAAATTTCCTTCTATATCTCTTGAAGATTCAATAATCTTAGACCAAAAATGAAGATTAATTCATGAAATATAATTACAAGGGAGTTAAGAACACTTACTCGAAGTTGAGTGGAAAACTTCCTCTCTAGAATCGCCCAAACTGAGCTCCAAAATGTCCAAAATGAGAAAATTATCGGAACCCTCGTCTTAAAACACTGCCCAGGCATTTCTGCACCGGTGATGCCTGGGCTCGCACCTGCGCATCCGCATTTGCGGAACAAAATTGTGTGCCTGAGGACAATGCCAACCTTCCAAAACCGCGCATCTGCGGTGCCCTTCTCGCATCTGCGGGCTCGCAGATGCGAAATATCCTTCGCACTTGCGTTCACCCCAGGCCGGCCCCAGTCCGCATCTGTGCCAACACCTTCGCACTTGCGGCCTCGCAGATGCGAAAAATTTCTCGCACCTGCGAGGACTGTCCAGTCCCACTCTTGGCCGCTTCTGCGGCTTATTTTACGCACATGCGGCTTCGCACCTGCGATCAAAATCTTCGCAGGTGCGATCACACCAGTAGGCAGCACCCCAGCATTTCCTTAAGTCCAAATTTGACCCGTTAACCATCCGAAACTCACCCGAGCCCCTCGGGACCCTGTTCGAACATACCAACAAGTCCCATAACAAAACACGGACCTACTCGAGGCCTCAAATCACATAAAATAACATCGAAACGATGAATTACACCTAAATTCGAAATTATTGAACTTTGAAACTTCAAATTCTATATCGTGCCGAAACACATTAAATCAATCCGGAATGACTTTAAATTTTTCACACAAGTCACATTTTACATTACGGACCTATTCTAATTCCCAGAATTAGATTTTGACCCCGATATCAAAAGGTCAACCCCCCCGGTCAAACTTCCCAAAAATTTAACTTTTGACATTTCAAGCATAATTCCACTACGGAACTCGAAATAATTTTTCGGACACGCTCCTAAGTCCAAAATTATCATACGGGGCTATTAGAATCATCAAAACTCTATTCCGGTGTTATTTACACATAAGTCGACATCCAGTTACTATTTTAACTTAAACTTTAAACATTGGAACTAAGTGTTCCAATTCATTCTAAAACCTCACCGAACCCGAACCAATCACCCCGACAAGTCACACAATAACTGTAAAGTACAATTTGAGCAGTAAATGGGAAAACGGGGTTGTAATACTCAAAACAATCGGCCATGTCATTACAGAAGGTGAGCCTAATTGTTCCTTTTCCTTGTCGCCAGCTTGAATTCGAGCACCCACAGAGCTACCATAGATAGCTATGGGGTTCTTCTAGGGCCTACCATGCCCTCATCCACGTCCCCTTTCTCTTCCGTTCGCCATGGAAACACAGTCAGCGTACATTAACTATCATGCGCCTAAGCATGTATATGTTGAAATAAGAAAATGTTAAGAATAGTAGAAAGTTAAATAGAATAATTTGTTCGTAATAATAATTTTGATATTAACAACAAAAACTCAAAAATATATTTACACAATTGAGAATTAAAGAAATAAAAGTTTTAATATATATATTTCATGCATGTCCTATAGAGAATAATTATTTAAAATAAAGGTATTTCATAATATACATTATCTATTCTTGAAAATTATGCTCAATTATATTATTATTCCAAAATTATATGTGCTAGAAAAATATTTTTTTATTTTTAAATAAAATTTATTTGTTCTATATGTAAATCCATAATATTGATTAAAAAGAGAAAAAATCATAATAGAAAAATATAAAAAAAGATGAAGAAGACAAAAGTTGATAATTTAAAGGGTAAAATAGGTATTTGATAATCATATATTTGAGAAATCTGGTTAAGTGACCTTCTAAGTATTATAGGCATAGTTAAATGACTTTCTGATTACAAATGAAAGAAAGATGACTTTACAAGATAATTTCGAATAGTTGAATGACCATTTAAGTAATGTACTCCTTAGAAAAGAAATTACGATATATGAGCATTTTGTATGAAATAAATGCGGGAATACACTAAAAGCACGTGAGATACATAGTTGGAAAATTTCAAGAGCATAAAATAAACGATACATGAATATTCTATAACATATAGCTCTAATTTTCTATTTCATGCGAGTCAAGATTTCTCCTCTACATTGCTAATACTATTGGTGACTAGTTGTGGCAAAATATATTTTAAAAATAATTATCTACTAAAAAGGATAATGAACTTTTATTAAAATTGATCAAATATGGATAAGATTCAATTATTCACTTAAAAAATAGATAACCAATGGCTAATTAATGGGTTTAATTTTTATATTTGTAAATACTCAAATTGAAGGTTCTTCGAGTTTGGGAGACTATATTATCCGTCAGTTAACTCATTTTCTATCCGTATTAAATATGGATCGCATCACCTATTTTATCTGTTTTTTAGCATTACCCATTTTTTACTCATTCATATCCGACCCGATCTGTCCATTTGCAATACCGGTCGATGACTTCTACACGAGCACATTTTTACTCTCTTCAATTACTCAAATCAATGTGTATATCTTACACAAAATACTCCCTCCGATTACTTTTATTTGTCCACAAAGTATTTTGTACTCCCATTGTGAAATATTTAATAAATAAAGTACATATTTTACCATAATACCCGTAATAATGATAGCATTTCAAGAAGCCTTGAAAAATAATTTGGAAAATGAATAATTAATGATAAGGGTAAAATAGGGGGGAAATTCCTTTCTATTGATTTGCTAAAATTGATAAGTAAAAGTGAAAATATATTTTTAGTATAATCGATAAGTAAAAATGAACGAAGAAAATAATATATATGTAAACAATTCATTATCTATCTTATAATTATTGCTCTTCCATCTATTCTTCCGTTGAGAAATATTTTTCATATTAACTATGGTTAAAAATCTGATGATAGGCTATAATTACGTATTTTTGTCGCTTATTACTGTGATGACCCAAAAGGTCATCTTATATTTTAGAACTCAAATTTGCGCTCTTAAGCCTTAAAAATCTTATTTTTACCCTCATCGATTTGCTTGCGCAGTCCGGACAGGTTTCCGGAAAGCTTCTATGTTGAAAATTGATAAAAATACGAATTTATGCCTTTAAAAGTTAATTTTAGTTGACTTCGGTCAATAGTTTTTGGTAAACGGATCCGGATCCATATTTTGACGGTCTCGGTGGATCCGTATCGAATTATGGGACCCGAACGTATGTCCGGAATCGAATTCGGAGGTCCCTAGCTTGAGTTATGAATTTTTGGTAAAAATTAAAAGTCTAAAAAATTAATTATTTTTAAGAATTGATTGATGTTTGACATTGTTTGTGCCGGTCCGTATTTTGGTTTCAGAGCCTGGTACAAGTTCATTATGATATTTAAGACTTGTCTGTGAAATTTGGTGAGAAATGGAGTTGATTTGACGTGATTCGGACGTCTAGTTGAGAAAATAGAAATTTTAAAGTGTTCTTGAGAATTTTATTTGATTTGGTGCTAAATTCGGAGTTCTAGGTGTTATTTTGGCGATTTGATCGTGCGAGCAGGTCTGTATGATATTTTTAGACTTGTGTGCATGTTTGGTTTGGAGACCCGAGAGCTCGGGTGAGTTTCGGATAGGTCACGGGATATTTTGTACTTGGGAAAAATCTGATTTTCTGTAAATTTTGGTGTCTAGCATATCCTTCTTCGCGTTCGCGAAGGTCCTCTCGCAAACGCGAAGAGTTAACTGATGATGCAGGGAATTCTTCTTCGCGAACGCGACAAGTCTATCGTGAACGCGTAGTGTTAGGCATTGGGGAGGGGGAGTCAGCCATTCCTTCATCGCGAATGCGAGCAATGCCTCGCGAACGCGAAGGCCAGGGGGAGTAACCATCGCGAACGCGAGCAGGGTCTCGCGAACGCGAAGGTTTGGTAGCCAGTACCATTCGCGAACGCGACAGTGGCCTCGCGAACGCGATGGACACTGTCGCCCAATGCATAAAACAGAACCAAACACGGGTGTAAGCCATTTCTTCAATATTTTTCAAGAACCAAACTGGTAGAGGCAATTTTCAAGAGTCATTTTATTCCCCAAAGTGTTGGAAAGTGATTCTAAGCTATTTTCTTTCAATTACCCATTACATTTCTTGAATTATCAACCTAAAATCTAGAGTTTTTATGGTAGAATTAGGGGTGAGGGTAGAAACTAGGAATTTCGGATATTTGGGGATTTAGACCTCAATTTGAGGTCGAATTCCAAAACTAATTACATATTCGGGCTCGGGGGTTGAATGGGTAAATGAATTTTGGTCCGAACTTCGGGTTTTGACCATGCGGGCCCGGGGTCGATTTTTTGACTTTTTGGAGGAAATTTTGGAAAATTTAATTTATAAAGTATAATTAATTCCTTTAGCAATATTTGATGTTATTTAGTCATTTTTGAATAGATATGACTGGTTTGGAGGTGAATTCCAAAGGAAAAGCTATGATTGAGAATTAAGTGGTCTTCAGAGTAAGGTAAGTGTCGAGTCTAATTTTGGCTTGAGGGAATAGGTATTATATGTTTATTTGCTACGCGTTTGGTTGTTGAATGCGATGTATAGGTGAGGTGACAAGCATCTATGCGTCGTGTCGAGTCATAGCATGCGAGTGAAATTCTATTCTTGTCTATTTTGTAGCCTTAAATTCTACTACCCATGCTTAGCGGGTTATTTGAAGTTGGGTGACTTATATCTAGTTTCACTGAGATTTGGTAACTTTTGAATATTGATTCAAGGTTGAGGTTACATTGTGCTATTGATTATGGGTAAAATACTGGTTTCTTTGTGATACTCCTATCTATCCGTTGTTATTGATTTTGTGATTTGTTAGGAGGAGTGTAAAGCACAAAGGGTGATGCCGTGCATGCATTATTTATATTGTGAGGAAGACTATAAAGCACGAAGGGTGATGCCGTGTATATTATGAGAGGTTTAATGCACGAAGGGTGATGTCATGTCGTTCTATTTATTTATTTGGTGAGGTTGAGAGTAAATGCACGAAGGTTGATGCCGTGCCGTTCTATTTATTTATTTATTTATTTGGTGAGGTTGAGAGTAAAAGCACGAAGGGTGATGCCGTGCAGTTTTTCTTGATGTTTTAATTGCTCAATTCATTTAAGGATTTTCGGTTTAATTCTGTCTTTTCATTATTCTCACTCTTTATGTTGTATTCTTCCACTGTATGTTCCCTTCCCATTATTTCTGCGTTATTTCTTTATTTATTGTTATTGCCACTAGCATGATTATACTGTTCAGGTTATATGTGGGTGTCTTGTCCTAGCCTCATCACTACTTCGCAGAGTTTAGGTTCGACACTTACCAGTACATGGGTTCGGCTGTACTGATACTGCACTCTGCACTTTCTGTGCAGATTTTGATACCGGCTCGGTTTGATCGAGATTTTGCTATCGGTCCGCTTTCCGGAGACTCAAGGTAGATCTGTCGGTATTCATAGACCTTGAAGTCCCCGTCTATCTTCTTTGTTCTACTGTTTCTTCATTCATACAGTTGTATTTATTTCAGACTATTACTTGTAGTAAATTCTAGAATGCTCGTGAATTGTGACTCCAGATCCGAGTGGTAGTGATTAATACAATTTTATAAAATTTCGCACTTATTATATTTCATCTTAGTTAATTGTTGTTATTTACTGAATGGAAATAAGGAATTTGTTTAATGATCCTCTAACGTTGGCTTGCCTAGTAAGGGAAATGTTAGGCGCCATCACGGTCCCATTGTTGGGAATTCCAGGTCGTGATAGTTGGTATCAGAGCACTAGGTTGCCTAGGTCTCACGATTCACAAGCAAGCTTACGAGAGTCTGGAGGATCGATACGAAGACGTCTGTGTTTATCTTTCAGAGTAGGTTCCGGAGGGGTTCATTGCCACCCCAATACTTCAGGACGCTTTGGTCCGTTTGGTAGGGCTTATGGAGAGTGTGGCCAGACTGACGTTTTTCCCATGGCACCAGCAGTCTCTCAGGCTGGAGAAGGAGCACATACTCCTACCACTCTCGCTCCGGAGTAGATAGCTCCCTAGTATCAGGCTCCAGCAGCTCAGACACTCGGATTAGTTCAGCCGGTTATTGCGGCACAGGTCAGAGATGGGCCAGCTATGTCTTCCGAGGCTTTATGGAGATTAGACAGGTTTATCAAGCTCTTTCCTGTTCACTTAAGTGGTGCTCCTTCAGAGGATCCCCAGGAGTATCTTGATAGCTGTCACGAGGTCCTACAAAACATGGGTATAGTAGAGACCAATGGGGTCAATTTTGCTGCATTTCGGATGGCTGGTTCTGCCGAGAAATGGTGGAGAGATTAATTGTTGACCAGACCAGCTGGGTCGCCTGCTCTTACTTGGGACCAGTTCTCTCAGCTCTTCATAGAGAAGTTTCTGCCTATCATATTGAGAGAGGAACGTCGCCGTCAGTTTGAGCGTCTCCAACAGGGTAGTATGACTGTTACTCAGTATGAGACCCATTTTGTGGATTTGGCCCGTCATGCCATTCTTCTGCTTCCCACCGAGAGAGAGAGAGGGTGAGGAGGTTTATTGATGGACTTGCTCAGCCTATCAGATTGCAGATGGCTAAGGAGACTGGGAGTGAGATTTCTTTTCAGGCGCCTGCTAATGTCGCCAGACTAGTCGAAATGGTTCTTACTCAGGGAGGTCAGGGGTCTGACAAGAGACCTCGTCATTCCGATGAGTTCAGTGGTGCCTCATCTAGAGGCAGGAGTACTTTTGGTAGAGGCCATCCTCCCAGGCCATTTCATTCAGCGCTCCAGGCATCCCACGATGCCTCAGGTGGTCATGGCCCTGAGATGCATTATTCCGACCAGCTAGCCTACAGTGCACCACCAGCACCTATTAGTGCACCTCCACTCTAGAGTTATCAGGGTGGTTATTCAAGTTGACAGGGTCAGTTTCAGGGTCAGCAGTCACAGCAGCCGAGGTTATGTTATACTTGTGGTGATCCGAGGCACATTGCTAGATTTTGCCCTAGGACAACAGGCAGCTTACAACATCAGAGTTCTCGTGCCATGGTTCCAGTTGCTGCACCACTTGCTCAGCCAGCCAAAAGCAGGGGTCAGACAGCCAGAGGTAGATGCCAGACTATTAGAGGTGGAGGTCAGGCCGTTAGAGGTGGAGACCAGCCAGTTAGAGGCTGTCCCAGGGACATAGTTCAGGGTGGTGGGGCCCAGCCCCAGTGTTATGCTTTCCCAGCCAGGCCTGAGGCTGAGTCATCTGACGCTGTTATCACATGTTCAGTTTCAGTTTGCAGTAGAGATGCTTCAGTTCTATTTGATCCGGGATCTACTTACTCTTATGTGTCATCCTATTTTGCTTCCTATTTGGTTATGCCCCGTGATTCTTTGAGTGCTCTTGTGTATGTGTCCATACCAGTGGGAGATGATATTGTTGTATATCATGTTTATCGTTTGTGTGTGGTCACCATGGGGAGTCTTGAGACTCGTGTAAATCTTCTACTTCTTGACATGGTTGATTTTGATGTCATACTGGGTATGGATTGGCTATCACCTTATCATGCTATATTAGATTGTCATGCCAAGACGGTGACCTTAGCCTTGCAGGGGTTGCCTCGATTAGAGTGGAGAGGGAATCTTGGCCATTCTACCAGCAAGGTCATCTCTTATGTGAAGGCTCGGCATATGGTCGAGAAAGGGTGTCTAGCTTATTTGGCTCATGTCCGCGATTCTAGTGCGGAGGTTCCTTCCATAGATTCGGTGCCGGTTGTTCGTGAGTTTCCAGAGATGTTTCATGCAGACCTGCCGGGGGTGCCACCCGACAGGGATATTAATTTGTGCATTGATTTGACTCCGGGCACTTAACCTATTTCTATTCTGCCATATCGCATGGCCCCGCCAGAGTTGAAAGAATTGAAGGAGCAGTAGCAAGATTTGCTTGATAAGGGCTTCATTAGACCTAGTGTCTCGCCTTGGGGTGCACCCGTGTTGTTTGTGAAGAAGAAAGATTGATCGATGAGGATGTGTATAGATTATCGGCAGTTGAACAAAGTCACCGTCAAGAACAAGTATTCATTGCCGGGGATTGATGATTTATTTGATCAGCTTCAGGGTGCCAAGGTGTTTTCAAAGATTGATTTGAGATCTAGATACCATCAGTTGAGGATTAGGACATCCGATGTTCCTAAGACGGCTTTTAAGACTTGGTATGTGCATTATGAGTTTCTAGTGATGTCATTTGGGCTGACAAATGCCCCAACAACATTCATGGGTTTGATGAACCGGGTGTTCAAACCCTACTTGGATTCCTTTGTGGTTGTGTTTATTGATGATATCTTGATCTACTCCCACAGTCGATAGGAGCATGAGCAGCACCTTCGGATCGTTCTTCAGACTCTGAAAGATATCCAGTTATATGCTAAGTTCTCAAAATGTGAGTTTTGGTTAAGTTGAATTTCTTTCTTGGGTCACGTTGTATCAGCAGAGGGTATTCAGGTGGATCTTAAGAAGGTTGAGGTAGTTCAGAACTGGCCCAGACCCACATCAGCTAAAGAGATCCGTAGTTTCCTGGGTTTGGCAGGCTATTACCGTCGATTTGTGGAGGGGTTTTCATCCATAGCAGCCTCATTGACCAGATTGACCCAGAAGGGTGCCCTGTTCAGGTGGTGAGACGAGTGTGAAGCGAGCTTTCAGAAGCTCAAGACAGCTTTGACTACGACACCGGTATTGGTGTTACCCACAAGTACAAGATCTTATACAGTATATTGTGATGCATCCCGTATTGGTCTGGGTGCGGTGTTGATGCAAGGTGGCAAGGTTATTGCATATGCTTTGCGGCAGCTGAAGGTTCATGAGAAGAAGTACCCTGTTTATGATCTAGAGCTGACAGCCATTGTTCACGTGCTGAAGATTTGGAGGCACTATCTTTACGGCATGCCATGTGAGGTATTCACTGATTATCGGAGCTTGCAGTATTTGTTCAAGCAGAAGGAACTCAATTTGAGGCAGAGGAGGTGGCTGGAGCTATTGAAAGACTATGATATCACCATATTGTATCATTCCGGGAAGGCCAATGTGGTGGCCGATGCTTTGAGTAGAAAGTCAGTCAGTATGGGTAGTCTTGCATATATTCCAGTTGGTGAGAGACCACCTGCATTGGATGTTCAGGCCTTGGCCAACCAGTTCGTGAGGTTGGATGTTTCTGAGCCCAGCCGTGTCCTAGCTTGTACAGTTGCTCGGTCTTCTTTGTTTGAGCGCATCATAGATCGACAGGATGACGATCCTCATTTACTTGTCCTTAGAGACACAGTGCGGCACGGTGGTGCCAAGCAGGTTACTGTTGGAGATGACAGAGTTTTGAGGATGCAGGGTCGTATTTGTGTGCCTGATGTGGATGGACTTCGTGAGTTAATCCTTGTGGAGTCCCACAGTTCCCAGTATTCTATTCATCCGGGTGCCGCCAAGATGTATCAGGACTTGAGGCAAAATTATTTGTGGAGGCGAATGAAGAAGGACATAGTTGCCTATGTAGCTCTGTGCCTAAATTTCCAGCAGGTAAAGTGTGAGCATCAGAGACCTGGTGGTTTACTTCAGAGATTAGATATTCCTGAGTGGAAGTGGGAGCGTATCACTATGGATTTTGTTGTTGGACTCTCACGGACTCAGAGGAAAGTTCGATGCAGTTTGTGTTATTATGGACAGGCTGACTAAGTCAGCGCACTTCATTCTTGTGGCAGTTACCTATTCCTCGGAGTGGTTAGCAGAGATTTATATTCGTGAGATCGTCCGTCTTCACGGTGTGCCAGTGTCTATCATTTCTGATCGAGGTACGCAATTTACCTCGCACTTTTGGAGGGCAGTTCAGCGTGAGTTGGGTACGCGGGTTGAGTTGAGCACAACATTTCACCCTCAGATGGACGGTCAGTCCGAGCGTACTATTCAGATCTTGGAGGATATGCTCAGTGCTTGTGTCATAGACTTTGGAGGTTCTTGGGATCAATTCTTGCCCCTTGCAGAGTTCGCCTACAACAACAACTATCAGTCAAGCATTCAGATGGCTCCCTATGAGGCTTTATATGGTAGGCGGTGCCGGTCGCCAGTTGGGTGGTTCGAGCCGGGAGAGGCTCGGTTGTTGGGCACAAACTTAGTACAGGATGCCTTGGATAGGGTCAAGATTATTCAGGATCGACTTCGCACAGCTCAGTCCAAGCAGAAGAGTTATGCTGACCGTAGAGTTTGTGATGTTGCATTCATGGTCGGAGAGAGAGTGTTACTTCAGGTATCACCCGTGAAGGGTGTAATGAGGTTCAAAAAGAAGGGCAAGTTGAGCCCTAGGTATATCGGAACTTTTGAGATTCTGGAGAGAGTAGGAGAGGTGGCTTACAGGCTTGCGTTGCCACCTAGTTTAGCAGTTTTTCATATACCTGTTAATCGGGTCGGGCTGACCCGTTTACAGCCTGGTTCAGCCCGGTACTGTAGCATGGGGGCGGGCTGGGACGGGTTGGGCAGGGAGCGGGTTTCAAACGAACAGTTTTTTGATACCGATGCACTGAAACCCGCTAAGCCCGTTAACCCGTTAACGGACTACATCCCGGTTCAGCCCGTTAACCCGTTAACGGGCTACAGCCCGGTTTAACCCGTTTTTTAACATTTTTTTTTTAATTTTTTTTTAATGGACCAACTGAAACTCCTGATATTGACACTTGTATTTCTGATCTACACAAATATTTAGAAACATTATATAATTATTATGCTAATATTGTTGATGCTTCTTCTGCTGTAGATACAAATATTCCTTCAAGTTCAGTTTCAACATCTGGGACCAGTGCTTTGAATGATAATGATGGTGTTGAAGATTATTTGATTTGGTCTACACTAGGGGAGCATCAACAAACCAGTAGCAGGAATAGTGATGAACTTCAATTCTACTTGCAAATATTAGCAGAGCCCCGCACAAAAGAATTTCTACCACTGGGTTGGTGGAGGATCAACTCAAATAAATTTTCTGTTCTTTCGGCCATGGCTCGAGACGTGCTAAATGTGCCGATTTCAACAGTCGCATCAGAGAGCGTATTTAGCCAAGCAAGGCAGCAACTAGGAGATACCCGTCATTGATTGGGTAGCAACGCTTTGGAAATTCTAGTGTGCTTCAAAGATTGGATAAGATCATAACGACGAAATCAAGGGCGTGACGAGGTAGATGAAGCGGAGGACCAAGAAATTGAAGATATAATGGTTTATGGTGAGATTCAACCAATGCCGGAAATCAAGAACCTCATGTTGACATGGATGAACTTACGAAAATGATGCAAAGTATGTGATGTACTATTTTTTTTTAATAAATGTTTTGAACTTTTAATTTGCAAGTTCAAAAATAACAAAATCAAAAAAGAACTTGCAACTTAATTTGAAGTATTATATATTATTCAATAAAAATATCAAATGAAAGTCTTCGGATCTTGATCCTTAGTCTTCGGATCTTGATCCTTACATATTGCCTATTGGTCTTATTAAATAATTTTTTGTAGCCACTTACTTTCAAATTTCAATTTTAAAATTATAAAATTCAAATTTCAAATTTAAAACTTTAAACTTTAAAGTTTAATTCTAAGCCTTAAAAATTTTCAAACACTTAAGTATCAATAACATTGAATAAGAAAACAAAATTTACTTTAAAAAAAAAAATTAAAAGTCCATGGCTCGCTAACAGCCCACTAAGCCCGAACCCGGATGGACAAAAAAAACCTGAAAAAGTACAGCCCGCTAACAGCCCGCAACGTTAAACGGACGGGCTATTATTATTTTGTCCAGCCCGTCCCAGCCCGCCCGTTAAACACCCATAGTTTTTCATCCGGTATTCAATGTGTCCATGCTTTGAAAGTATCACGGCGATCCGTCCCATGTGTTAGATTTTAGCTCTGTCCAGTTGGACAAGGATTTGACTTACGAGAGGAACCGATGGCAATTCTAGCCCGGCAAGTTCGCCAATTGAAACCAAAGAGTTACCCTACAGTTCGAGTGCAGTTGAGAGGTCAGCCTATTGAGGCAGCTACTTGGGAATCCGAGTCCGATATGCGGAGTAGATATTCCCACCTTTTCACCAGCCCAGGTACTTTTCTATGTCCGTTCGAGGACGAACAATTGTTTTAGAGGTGGAGAATGTGATGACCCAAAAGGTCATCTTATATTTTAGAAATCGAATCTGCGCTCTTAAGCCTTAAAAATCTCATTTTACCCTTCTCGATTTGCGTGTGCAGTCTCGGGCATGTTTCCGAAAAGCTTTTATGTTAACAATTGATGAAAATAAGAATTTATGCCTTAAAAAGTTGATTTTAGTTGACTTCGGTCAACATATTTTTGTAAACGGGCCCAGATCTGTATTTTGACAGTCCCAATGGGTCCGTATCGAATTATGGGACTCGGGTGTATGCCCGGAATCGAATTTGGAGGTCCCTAGCTTAAGTTATGAATTTTTAATGAAAATTAAAAATCTAAAAAATTAATTGTTTTTAAGAATTGATTGATATTTGGCATTGTTAGTGCCGGGTCCGTATTTTGGTTCCGAAGCCCGGTACAGGTTCATTATGATATTTAAGACTTGTTTGTGAAATTTGGTGAGAAACGAAGTTGATTTGATGTGATTCGGACGTCCGTTTGAGAAAATAGAAATTTTAAAGTGTTCTTGAGAATTTCATTTGATTTGGTGCTAAATACGGAGTTCTAGGTGTTATTTTGGTGATTTGATCGCGCGACCAGGTCCGTATGATATTTTTAGACTTGTGTGCATGTTTGGTTTGGAGCCCCGAGGGCTCGGGTGAGTTTCGGATAGGCCACATGATGTTTTGGACTTGGGAAAAATCTGGTTTTCTGCAGATTCTGGTGTCTGGCATATCCTTCTTCGCGTTCGTGAAGGTCCTCTCGCGAACGCGAAGAGTTAACTGATGAGGCAGGGATTTCTTCTTCGCAAACGCGACAAGCATATCGCGAACGCGTGGTGTTAGGCACTGGGGAGGGGGAGTCAGCCATTCCTTCATCGTGAACTCGAGCAATGCCTCGCGAACGCGAAGGCCAGGGGGAATAACCATCGCGAACGCGAGCAGGGTCTCGCGAACTCGAAGGTTTGGCAGCCAGTACCCTTCGCGAACGCGACAGTGGCCTCGCTAACGTGATGCACACTGTTGCCCAGTGCATAAAACAGAACCAAACACGGGTTTAAGCCATTTCTTCAACATTTTTCAAGAACCAAACGGGTAAAGGCGATTTTCAAAAGTCATTTTATTCCCTAAAGTGTTGGTAAGTGATTCTAAACCATTTTCTTTCAATTACCCATTACATTTCTTGAATTATCAACCTAAAATCTAGAGTTTTCATGATAGGATTAGGGGTGAGGGTAGAAACTAGGAATTTCGGAAATTTGGGGATTTAGACCTCAATTTGAGGTCGGATTCCAAAACTAATTACATATTCGGGCTCGGGGGGTGAATGGGTAAATGGATTTTGGTCCGAACTTCGGGTTTTGACCAAGCGGGCCCGGGGTCGATTTTTTGACTTTTTGGAGTAAATTTTGGGAAATTTAATTTATAAAATATAATTGATTCCTTTAGCAATATTTGATGTTATTTAGTTATTTTTGAATAGATATGAGTGGTTTGGAGGTGAATTCCAAAGGAAAAGCTGTGATTGAGAATTAAGTGGTCTTCAGAGCAAGGTAAGTGTCGTGTCTAACTTTGGCTTGAGGGAATAGATATTATATGTTTATTTTCTACGCGTTTGGTTGTTAAATGCGATGTATAGGTGAGGTGACGAGCATCTATGCGTCGTGTCGAGTCATAGCATGCGAGTGAAATTCTATTCTTGTCTATTTTGTAGTCTTAAATTTTACTATCCATGCTTAGCGGGTTATTTGAAATGTTGGGTGACTTATATCTAGTTTCACTGAGATTTGGTAACTTTCGAATATTGATTCAAGGTTGAGGTTATATTGTGCTATTGATTATGGGTAAAATACTGGTTTCTTTGTGATACTCCTATCTATCCGTTGTTATTGATTCTGTGATTTGTTAGGAGGAGTGTAAAGCACGAAGGGTGATGCCGTGCATGCATTATTTATATTGTGAGAAAGACTGTAAAGCACGAAGGGTGATACCGTGTATATTATGAGAGGTTTAATGCACGAAGGGTGATGCCGTGCCGTTCTATTTATTTATTTGGTGAGGTTGAGAGTAAATGCACGAAGGGTGATGCCGTACCGTTCTATTTATTTATTTGGTGAGGTTGAGAGTAAAAGCACGAAGGGTGATACCGTGCAGTTTTTCTTGCTATTTTAATTGCTCAATTCGTTTAAGGATTTTCGGTTTAATTCTGTCTTTTCATTATTCTCACTCTTTATGTTGTATTCCCCCACTGTATATTCCCTTACCATTATTTCTACGTTATTTCTTTATTTACTGTTGTTGCCACTAGCATGATTATATTGTTCAGGTTATATGTGGGTGTCTTGTCCTAGCCTCGCCACTACTTCGCCGAGGTTAGGCTCGACACTTACCAGTACATGGGGTCGGTTGTACTGATACTACACTCTGCACTTTCTGTGCAGATTTTGATACCGACTCAGTTTGATCGAGATTTTGCTATTGGTCCGCTGTCCGGAGACTCAAGGTAGATCTGTCGGCATTCACAGACCTTGATGTCCCCGTCTATCTTCTCTGTTCTACTGTTTCTTCATTCATACAGTTGTATTTATTTCAGACTATTACTTGTAGTAAATTCTAGAATGCTCGTGAATTGTGACTCCAGATCCGAGTGGTAATGATTAATACGATTTTATAAAATTTTGCACTTATTATATTTCATCTTAGTTAATTAATGTTATTTACTTAATGGAAATAAGAAATTTGTTTAATGATCCTCTAATATTGGCTTGCCTAGCAAGGGAAATGTTAGGCGCCATCACGATTCCGTTGGTGGGAATTCTGGGTCGTGACAATTACACTCTAATTGACTACACTTTAATTGAGTTTGAGCTTTAATCGCTAGTGTTTTGTACTAATTGCGTGTTTATGCCTTGTAGGAGTGATTCCGAACTATGCAGATATTCTGGAATAAATTCAAGTGATTTGAAACTTTGAAGTCTGAGTAAAAGCCCAAGGAATTAAGCCGGGATCGTGTTCGGGGATCAACAGATGATAGGGCAATAAAACAAAGAATCGAGCAGGCATATTGCGCATTGTCTAGTAAATTACACATAACATTTCTCTCCGAACTCCGTTTCATCTCTACAATATATTCTTGGAAAGATAATTCAAAAGAATACAACTTTTATGATTTATGTTCTTTCTAATTCCCAACATATCAGGGTGAAAACTACGCGACAAGTGCGCATCCATGCACTGACCGCGCATATGGGGCAGAAAGTGTGAAAAGTGCGCGGGCACACTTCGAGGTGCGCGGCCGCACACGTCCTGTTAAGGAAAAGTGTTCTTTTTCGCGTAGGAGAAGGTATAATTGTTTGGGCCCGACCCTACTTGGTATATATACATGGAAAAACGGTATTTTGAGGATTTTTGACATACTTTAGACCTGGGATTCGACCGAAGGAGGCAAGAACACACTAGGATCAAGACGGAGAATTCTTCTACGAGTTTTTCACTTCCTTCTTCCTATTTACACTATTGGTTATGAATTCTAGTATGTTAGCTTCAAGGTTTCACGTATTAAGTTTGATGATAACAAACCAACATAATTATTAATCAAAGAATATTTACTTGTAGTAATCTTATTTTTGCACATGTTTATTCAAGAAAGAAGATGCTAGTAAAGATCCAAATAAATATGGGAAAGAGAATGTCATGTGATGAATTTGTCGAGGAAGATTATTTTCAAAGATTCAATCTCCAAGCGCCATTGAAGGAATAATATTTAAAAGTTATATTTCAAATACTGAATGGTTTACTACAATATCAGATGAAGGCTCTACGGAAATTATGGAAGGAAAGTTCTTAAATATCTTGAAAGAGAGGTTGCTAAAATCGTGGAGAAGGTCTATTATTTTGTGCAAGATACTACATGGAAAAGATACTGCAAGATCAAGAAAGGAATATTTCCAATATAAGAAAAATATATTTTCTATGGAAAGAAAATATATTATGGATGTAGTACAATCTATATTATGGAAAGAGATTATTTCCCAAGATCAAGAAAGAAAATTATTTCCATAGTTGTGGAGATAATAAATTGTTATTGGGATCTTCATATTGAAGACAATACTCATGATCCAAAGTCAAAGGAAGAGGATCTTGAAATTCACTTAGGTTATCTAAATAAGAGCCAATACTTGTACATATGGAAGAAGAGTTCAAGTAGAATAATAATTATTATGACAAAAATATATCACGTAGAAGGAAAGAGATATACTTGCTACGAGTGTGGTATGACAGTGCTAGATTTGCTACAATACTAAGGGAAGAAAGTTGTTGAATGAATTACTACAAGATATATCTTGGAAGGAGTAAATCAAGGGATCATACTTAAGAATGTGCAGGCAGAGAATCACCAAACTCTTTCAAGAAATAAAAATTCAATATATACTGGTGCATGGTTGACAACACTTCAAATAGAAAGCTCTCATTATATAAATACTCAATAATATTGTCTACTTCACAAGGAAAGAAATCAAAGGAGCTTAAGGCATAGAATCTAGAATATCAACAAATTGGAAATATATTTGAGTCCATTAGCAAGACACATCTTCAATCAATAGGTACAAGATATAAGGAATGTATTCCAATAAATCAGTGATTGGTGGAAGGATTTCAAATTAGTTTGAAGGTGCAAATGGAATTGAGCAAAGGAATTAATAGGAAGTCACGCTGGTATCCACTCAATCAAAGGAGCAAATCTTCTGATTGAATATCACCAAAATCAAAGGGTCAGCAAAATCAAGCCCAACAGTCAGAAGCTATTGAAGACTACAAAAATGAGAGACTGGAAAAGAAGAAGATACACAACCTTCTATACAATTATCTACCCAACTACAAGTTCTTTGTTCTACTCTTAACAAGCATTATAATTCACTTTTAGATTTACTGTGTACAAAAAAAAAAAGATAGAAAAATATTGGAGAGGCAGTGTGTCTGAGAGGTTGTGTCATTGTTCGTTTCTTTGGTGAGCGAGTAAAATCCAAAGGGTCTTTGTTGGTGAGTGAGTGAAAACCAACCCTGTAAACGTTGGTAGTGAACGTTGAAAATCACACAAGCTGTACTTAACCCAAATTATAAAGATCTCAAGAGATAACATCCTTGCAACCCAAGGAGACTGGATTAAGATACCACATTGGTTCCGAACCAGTATAAAATTCTTTGTTTCATTTATTTTACTGCTCTTATATTTTATTATACACTTTACTATTTATTGTGAGTAGTATCTATTTAAATTGAAGTACCAACAGTTTTGGTGCAGGCTGTCTCCGTATAAGTCGACTAGGTTTGAAGAGTAGTCGACTAGAAATTTAAAAAGGCTACAATTCACCCCCCCCTCTTGTACTTTCAATTGGTATCAGAGCTAGGTCTCACATTTTTACTTTTGCTTAATAGCAAGTGAAAAAGATCATGTCAGTACACACAGTTATCGGAGCCTTACTCCAAGAGGGGACTTCTGCATTAAGACCACCATATTTCAACGGACAATCTTACACTCACTGGAAAGTTCGAATGGAAGCTTTTATCAAATCTTATAATGTCAAAGTATGGAGAGTCATCAAGAAGGATGACTTTCCTCTCCTACAACCCAAACCAGAAAAGAAACCAGAAGGACATGTATCTACTGAAACCCTTGATATTGATGATTATACTAACGAGCATATGGCGATCGTGCAGATGAATTCAAAGGTAAAAAATCTATTATACAATGCTATAAGCAGAGAAGAATTTGAGAAAATATCAAGGTGTGACACAGCCAAAGAAATGTAGGATAAACTCGAAGTTACCTATGAAGGTACCAGTAAAGTAAAAGAGACAAGGATAAACCGTCTGATTCGTGATTATGAGTTATTTCAAATGAAGGATGATGAATCCATTGAAGACATGTTGGGCCGATTTAGAAAAATAATTGGAGATCTAAAATCCTTTGGAAGACCATATTCAAGTGGTGAATAAGTCTGAAAGATTCTAAGAAGTTTACCCACTTTATGGCAACCAAAAGTTATCTCTCTTGAATATGGAGATCTCGACAAACTATCATATGATGAACTTCGTGGAGATCTTATATCCTTTGAGGAAACCCATCTCAAAAATCATGGCCATGAAGAGATGAAAAGGAGTGTTGCTTCTAAATCAACTACTGCTGAGTCTAAAAGTGAATACGAAGAAGAAGGAGACAAACATCAAGATGATATGGCACTATTTTCTAGAGTTGTCTCTAACACGATGCGAAGAAGCAAGACAAATGGAATAGGAAAATCAAGTTCTAGAAAAGGTAATGAAATAAGTAAGCAAAAAATAATGATAGAAAATGCTACGAATGTGGAAATTATGGTCACATCCAAACCAACTGTCTAGAACTAAAAAGAAAACTATCCAAGGGCAATCGGAAGAGAAAATCTTCCAGCGTATGGAGTGATGAATATATGTTAGATAAAAATCAAAGTGGAGCTGCCAACTTTTGTTTCATGGCATGAAGTGAGACAAGTGAGAAAAGAAAATCTTTTGGTATCTTGAGTGATGAAGATATATCAGACAACGATCATGAGGAATCTACAAGCAACTGCTTCATGGCCCCAAATAAAACAAGTGAGGTAAGATCTCATGACTGTGATAAATGTAATGAACTTTAAAATATTGTATAACAGGCTTTAGAAGATATGAGAAAAATTCTTAATGAGCTCAAGAAGACTAAACGGGAGAAGAAAAACTTGGAGACCCAACTTGAAGAATATAACAAGTTGAAAAAGGAAAAGGAAGAGTGGGATATTCTATTCAAAGAATATCAGGTTGAAAATGACTTACTTCAAGAAGAAAATGTGGAACTTCGCAAACAGATGAATAGTTTGCACAAATCTTCCCGTCACCATTTTGATCGACCGAACAAGCGGGATCATTTTCTTAATAACTTCAAGTTGACTGACAAGGGATCTACTAGTAGACGCCCTACTTCAAACAAGTTGACTCAGAAAAGCTTCAAGTCGACTAAGGCACCTGCAGGTAAATACTCTACTTCTTTTGTTACATGTCACTACTGTGGTAATTTTGGACATAAGAAATTTGCATGTAATTATGCCAAAAGTCATGATAGATCAAAATTTAGTTGGAGACCTAAACAGTTACATATATCTCCAATTATACAAGCTACTAACCATGAAGGACCCAAAAAGGTTTGGGTACCAAAAATAAACTAATTTATTTTGCAGAAATTTCTTAGTCCAGCCATAAAAAGGATCAAAGATGTTTGCATATTGGCTGGTCAAAGTACATGCTTAAAGATGCTTCAAAGTTCATATATATTCTACAAAAGATAAAGGAACTATGCCGTATGATCTAAAGCTGAAGTGACTGGTATCTCTAAGATTTATTCAAGTTCTTCTCGTTGCATTAGGTGATGAATATCTAGTTATTGGTTCAGTGAAATATACTCTGGTATATACATATTAGTCACCTATATACAGTTTAAGTCCACTAGCTACATCACATTGTTATTCTATTCAGTTTTCCCCCCATAACTTAGAGACTTTAAATAGCTTGAATACATGTCTTGCATGAACTATGATATTAGGAAATAAGCATGCAATCTTTTTTCCTGATATCATACAAACTTGATTCATGCTACATGTGTCTTCGATTATTATTGAAGTGAATCATTTGTGTAATATTTACTTTTCTAGTAAGAATGCTAATACTTCAATCAAGAACAAAAAAGTTATTTAACTTTGAGTCCACTTCTGCATATAACACATTTTTGGCAATACTCAAAAGCTTGAAGACGAAAAGTATGTATCTCTATTATTGAAGATTATTAGATTTAATTGGGTTATATTCTGGATCTATATTAGAGGACACCTTATGTGAGATATAGAAGGAAGAAAAATCAAGTGTTGATTTCTATTTTGTTGCAAATGCTTACCCCACCATGGTAAGGAATCGGTAAGATACATTATATCCTTTTAGCATTTCTCTACTAATAATTCTTCAATATTTGGAATAGTAATTGTAAAAGTTGTCTCTACACAGTTTCTTTTGACTAATATCTCTTTAAGCAATTCTATGAATAAGGATGAAGGGCATATTTCGAGAATAAGAAATAAGCCAATAAGGGTACATTTGCACAAGCTAGATAAGGAATATTTGTGCTAAGCATAAATGAGTTCGAGCTGAAAGAATTTGAATGAATTGAACTGTGAGAATTTTATTGCCAAGCCAAGTGAGCTACTATCACTGACATTCATCCACGAGCATGATGAAAATGGGTAAGGTTGTGAATAACATGGGTAAACTTATAGCTCAAGGTTTCACAAGAAGAAAGTTTGTTTCCTCGTTGAAATTATTGTTATAAAGTATCTTTGTGGATATCTTATAGAGTTTTTAAATATTTCTAATATATTTTACATGTTTTTATAATCGAAAGATTTCTTTAAAATATCCCCTAATGTTAAGAATTTCTAACAGTGTTCATGTAACTAATTTATTTTATAATCATCTCTAAGAGTATATTTTCTCTTCTTTTCAAAATAATTTTTTTCAAAAAGGCATGATTATGGGATTATAGCTACACACAATTATTTTGATGATACTAACGAGAAGTTGTATCAAGAATTTTATAGAGTTTGCAAGGTGATTGAATTTGAGAGTACAAGGGAGAATTAACATTCATCTTCAAATCTCAAATAATGCAAAGCAAGAATGGAAGTTCGTTCATAAAGCCAAGCATTCAAGAAAACTATTCAAAAGGCTTGCTTTAGAACTTCATAGTACATGAGTAATCTTGTGAGCCGTCTACTTCTCTAACCAAAGAGAAATATGCCAAAGGTAAGGTAACATGGAAACATATCTTGAGGATATTGAGACACTTTCTCATTTCAAGAAAGAAATCGGTATCATCCCTGTGTATCCTTTTGTAGTAAAAATGATTCATTATCATCTTACCTCTTTTGTGATTATCATTTATGTGTTTCAAAGCATTGTTTGAAGTTTTCCTAAGATTCTGATCATCTACAAATATTTTCAGCCTACTAATTTGTTTTACTATATCTCATTTATCTCAAGTAATTACTAATGCCTTGCACCTCAAACTTGTCAACTTGATTTTTTTTAAAGGTATCTAATTTCTCTAATTACTTATATAAATCTTAGATGCGTACGGATAATAGTTCTCAGTTGTGTACTAGTTTTGATAATTGAAATGGTCATGTGGTCTCACGCTGCTTGATGGGTCTTATGAAAAATATTAAGATTTGATTAGTTGTTATTATGTTGTTTTGCATAGAAAGTATACCCTTTTGATGATGACAAAAGGGGGAGAAGTAAATGTGTACAAAAGATCGAAAGATCAAAAATTCTAAAATTCAGGTAGAATGTACGGAGATAGAGGGAGCATAACTGAGGAATGCATAGAGTGAGGGAGAGTTCACAATTGATGTATTACATGCATTTCGAGAAGATGACTTCAGGGAAGTAACCGATTTATCTAGCTTATCCTATTACTGTCTTTAATTAAGTCTTTGATTAAATTTTATTATTTTGTACTCAATGGTTTGCCATCATAAAAAAGGGGGAAATTGTTAGCTTCAAGGTTTCACGTATTAATTTTGATGATAACAAACCAACATAATTATTAATCAAAGAATATTTACTTGTGGTAATCTTATTTTTGCACAGGTTTATTCAAGAAAGAAGATGTTGGTAAAGATCCAAACAAATATGGAAAAGAGAATGTCATGTGATGAATTTATCGAGGAAGATTATTTTCAAAGATTCAATCTCCAAGCACCATTGAAGGAGTAATATTTGAAAGTCATATTTCAAATATTGAATGGTTTACTACAATATCAGAAGAAGACTCTACGAAAATTATGGAAGGAAAGTTCTTAAATATCTTGAAAGGAAGGTTGCTAAAATCATGGAGAAAGTCTATTATTTTGTGCAAGATACTATATGGAAACTATACTATAAGATCAAGAAAGGGATATTTCCAATATAAGAAGAATATATTTTCTATGAAAAGAAAATATATTATGGATGTAGTACAATCTATATTATAGAAAGAGATTATTTTTTGAGATCAAGAAAGAAAATTATTTTCGTAGTTGTGGAGATATTAAATGGTTATTGGGATCTTCATATTGAAGACAATACTCAAGATCCAAAGTCAAAGAAAAAGGATCTTGAAATTCACTTGGGTTATCTAAATAAGAGCCAATACTTGTACATATGGAAGAAGAGTTCAAGTGGAATAATAATTATTATAACAAAAATATATCACGTAGAAGGAAAGAGATATACTTTCTATAAGTGTGGTATGACAGTGCTCGATTTCCTACAATACTAAGGGAAGGAAGCTGTTGAATGAATCACTACAAGCTATATCTTGAAAGGAGCAAATCAAGGGATCACACTTAAAAATGTGCAGGCAGAGAATCACCAAGCCCTTTCAAGGAAGAAAAATTCAATATATAGTGGTGCATGGTTGACAACACTTCAAATAGAAAGCTCTCATTATATGAATACTCAATAATATTGTCTGCTTCACAAGGAAAGAAATCAAAGGAGCTTAAGGCATGGAATTGTAATAACCCGGTCGGTCGTTTTGAGTATTATAACCCCGTTCTCCTATTTACTACTCAATTTATACTTTATAGTTATTTAATGACTTATCGGGTTAGTTGGTTCCGGTCCGAAGGAATTCGAAACGAAATGAGACACTTAGTCTGATAATTAAAATTCAAGTTAGAAAAGTTGACCAGATGTAGATCTACGTGTAAAAGACCTCGGATTTGAATTTTGATGATTCCAACAGCTCTGTATGGTGACTTTGGACTTAGGAGCGTGTCCGGAAAATTATTTGGAAGTCCGTAGTAGAATTAGGCTTGAAATGCCGAAAGTTTAATTTTTGGGAAGTTTGATCGGCGGTTGACTTTTTTATATCGAGGTCGGAATATGATTCTGAAAATTGGAATACCTCCTTTATGTCATTTATGACTTGTGTGCAAAATTTGAGGTCAATCGAATGTGATTTGATAGGTCCCGGAGTCATTTGTAGAAATTAAAATTTTCAAAGTTCATTAGGCTTGAATTGGAGTGTAATTCATAGTTTTAGCATTGTTTGAGGTGATTTGAGGGTTCAACTAAGTCCGTATGATATTTTAGGACTTGTTGGTATATTTAGTTGAGGTTCCGAGGGGCATGGGTGAGTTTTGGATGGTTAACGGATCAATTCAGACTTAGAAGAAAAGGCTGAAGTTTCTGCCTCTGATGCAATCGCACCTGCGGAAATTCCATCGCAGGGGCGAGCTCGCAGAAGCGATCCTGGCAAGCGCAAATACGAAAATGGACTGTGGGACAGTGGTTGCAGGTGCGAGGGAAATTTTGCACCTGCGTAAGAGCAGATGCAGAAGGACACGCAAAAGCGGCTTGCGCAGAATCGCACACAGGCACGCACATGCGGGCAAAGGCACAGATGCGGGAGTTTTTCCGCACATGCGGTTGCCGCAGGTGCGAAAACCCTTAGGCAGTACAAAAATGGAGGGTTCCGAGCTCTTGCCATTTTTGGGCATTTCAAGCTCGGGTTGGGCGATTTTGAGCAAGATTTTCACGGAAAAACTTGAGGTAAGTCCCTTGTGATTATTTCTACTCCATAATATTGAACTATCATCGAATAATCCGACAAGATTATATATTTTTGAGGTGTAAATCGGGGGTTTGAATTTAGGGATTTGAAAATAAGATTTGATGATTTGGAGGTCGAGTTGATGTCGGATTTTGGTAAAATTAGTATGGTTAGACTCGTGGTTGAATGGGCTTTCGGAGTTTGTAACTTTTGTCGAGTTCCGAGACGTGGGCCTCACGGGTGATGTTTGAGCTAAAATTTGGATATTTATAGAAAAATTAGCATTTTCTTATGGAATTAATTCCAATAAATTTTATTGACTGAAACGAATTATTTATGGCTAGATTCGAGGCATTTGGAGGTCAATTCACGAGGAAAGGACATTACAGAATAATAATTTCACGGCTTGAGGTAAGTAACAGTTTTAAATCTGGTCCTGAAGGTATGAAACCCTGGATTTTTGTGTCATGTGATTATTTTGGAGGTGACGCACATGCTAGGTGACGGGCGTGTGGGCGTGCACCGAGGGGATTGTGACTTGGTTCGTCTCGTAAAACTGTAAAGTTGAATAATTTATTGTTAGCTATATGCTCTCTATGTGTTGAAGAAATTTGACTGTAAATCATGTTAGAAATCATGCTTAGGCTATGTGATAGTACTGTTGGGACCTACCGGGGTCGCGTACTTGTTGAATTATTTATTAATTGATGTATTGTATTCAGTCATGATATTACTTGCGTATCATACCTCAGTATTTCTTGATATTTATTGATACACTATGTTATCTTTGTTTGGGCTGATCTTTGTGATTACCGAGAGCTCAAAAGACCAGAGAGGTTGAGGATTGAGTAAGGCCGAGGGCCTGTTGGTGAGGTAAGGATATTATGGCACGTGAGTTGTCTATGCAGAATATTATAGCATGTGAGTTATCCATATAGATTATGGCGCTTGGGCTGTAGGATCCCCTCCGGAGTCTGTATACACCCCAGTGAGCGCGGGTAGCCATTGAGTGTGAGTGCTGATAGCCGAGTGGTTGAGGTGTTGTGACGAGTGGAGTGATTGTTGCCCTGAGAGGTTGTACTTGCTTTTATTTATTGTTGCACTTAATTACTATCTGCCATTGTTATGAAATTCTCTGAAAGATTTTATATCCGGATTACATAAACTTGAACTGTATAAATTGATTTGACTTAAACTGCTGGAATTGAAAGTATGTCTATTCTCTGTTGGAATTACTGAAAATGAACTATAACTGTGCAGTTCGTCATTATCTTCAGTTCCTTAGTTATTATTGTTACTTTCTGAGTTGGTTGTACTCATACTACACCCTGCACTTCGTGTGCAGATCCAGGTGTTTTTGGATATAGCGGGTGTTGATTTTCTCGAACAGTTTATTTTTCGGAGATTCAGAGGTAGCTTCCGTATTTCGCAGACCTTGCCTCTCTTTCCCTATCTCTTTGTTTACTGTATTTGGTCGTATACTAGTATAGACCGTATTTTTCAGACATGTATTCAGATTAGATGCTCATGTACTCAGTGACACTAGATTTTGGGGAGTGTTCGTATCAGTATTTGTGGGATTTTGTATTGTATTTAAATGTTATATTTTTAAACTTAAGAAAAATTGTGTTTTGTTGAGATTTTCGGTTTGCCTAGTATCGAGATAGGTGCCATCACGACAGGTTGGGATTTTGGTTCGTGACAAGAATCTAGAATATCAACAAATTGGAAATATATTTGAGTACATTAGCAAGACACATCTTCAATCAATAGGTACAAGATATAAGGAATGTATTCCAATAAATCAGTGATTGGTGGAAGGATTTCAAATTAGTTTGAAGGTGCAAATGGAATTGAGCAAAGGAATTAATAGGAAGTCACGCTGGTATCCACTCAATCAAAGGAGCAAATCTTTTGATTGAATATCACCAAAATCAAGGGGTCAGCAAAATCAAGCCCAACAGTCAGCAGCTATTGAAGACTACAAAAACGAGAGACTGGAAAAGAAGAAGATACACAACCTTCTATACAATTGTCTACCCAACTACAAGTTCTTTGTTCTACTCTTAACAGGCATTGTAATTCACTTTTAGATTTACTGTGTACAAAAAAAAAAGAGAAGAGGGACAGAAAAATATTGGAGAGGCGGTGTTTTCGAGAGGTTGTGTCATTGTTCGTTTCTTTGGTGAGCGAGTAAAAATCAAAGGGTCATTGGTAGTGAGCAAATGAAAACCAACCCTTATCCATTGTTGGTGAACGAGTGAAAACCAACCATATAAACGTTGGTGGTGAACGTTGAAAATCACACAAGCTGTACTTAACCCAAACTACAAAAAGCTCAAGAGATAACATCCTTGCAACCCAAGGAGACTGGATTAGGATACCACATTGGTTTCGAATCAGTATAAAATTCCTGGTGTCATTTATTTTTACTGCTCTCATATTTTTTTATACACCTTACTGTTTGTTGTGAGTAGAGACCGAGATTGGACTGACATTAGACGGGAATTTTACCTAACGAGGCAAGAACATACTAGGAGCAAGGCGGAGAATTCTTCTACGAGTTTTTCACTTCCTTCTTCCTATTTCCATTATTGGTTATGAATTCTAGTATTGTAGTTATGCATACTATTATGAATAGCTAATTTGTTATCTAGAGTTTTGATAGAACCTTTTGTAGGATAAATTCTTGTTATGGTTTTATATAATTGAGCCGTTGGATTTCTCTATTTGTTCAACTACGTTTATATTGTGTTGGTTGAAGAGCTCGTAATCGACTGTGCCTATTTAGTGTGTATTACTCGGAAGAGAATGCATATTTAGGTAGTTATTGAACAATATAACTCCTAACGTATATGAGGGATTAATACAGAGGGTTTAAAGGTGGGATTAGAAATAACGAAACCTTGGTGCGATCCGAGTGAGCCGTAACTTAGTGCCATCTAGCGTAGTTCGGAAGAATATGTCTAGTAAATTGATGGTAGTTACTCGGGAGAGAATTACGACACTCAGAGCGCTCATGATCGGTAGAGAATACTTAGGCGAAATTATAGAAGACGTAGCGGGAAGGATTCCGAGAATTGGGGAAACCATAACTCTAGACTTCCTTAGTCTTTTCTCCAACCCGTAGTATCTTTAGTTGTTAATCTACTACTTTAATTATTTAGTTAATTAGATATAAGAATCTTAATATTTATAACTTAGGAATTGTTTGAGCTTATCTTTTTAGTGATAGTCAACAACTGTAACTAAGCCTTAGTTCTCTATGGGATTCGACTCCGGACTTGTAAACCGAATTATATTTGCAGCGACCGCTTAGTCATTTTTATAAGGCATAGTTGGGCGTGATCAAAATCCAATTCATGTCTTATATTAGTAACATCTTACTAACCTGGCCGTCCATAAGCACAATAACGTAACTATATATAAAAAACCCAGTACTAACACAAGCATACACGTTAATTAAGAACCAATACAATATATGTTCTAAAATAACACCATATAATTTAGTCTAGAAAAGAAAATTTACCAGAATTGCAATATCTACGTATCTCGAGTCGCACAATCTCGCCTAACCTATCAACGTTAAGAAGTTGGGACAATAAAAAGATTTCACAACTAATTATATCCTAATAATTTGGGATTTCACAAATACTTCATTCGTTTCAAATTATATGTTATATTTCTCTTCAACAACCATTAAAAAACATTAATTAGGAGGATGTTTTGACTATTTTAACCTTATTTATGTTTAGATATCTTTTAATCTTATCATCGTACGAATTGAAATACGAAAAAACCATGGTGGAAATTCGTAGCAATAACCATTTCTTTTGTTTTCTCTCAAAGTTGTTGCCAAAAAATAACTTAAAGACAATACATTTTTGCCATAACAATATTTTGTCCTCAAAAGGCCATGTTAGTGTGACTTATGGAAGCATTAAACAACGAAGATGATTGTTGCCCTACATCTTTTCTAGATTTTTTTTTGTTTCCTACGCGGAATCCCGTATTCATATTGGAGTCCGATTATATTCGAATTCGTGCCGCATAGAACCCCATTCGGAGAGAAGAGCTCCCTACCAAAAAAAATTTCATACCTCCAAGGCTCGAACCCGAGACCTCTACCAACTGAAGAGGTCAGTCAATTAGTAGCCGCAGAAAGAGAAGGGTCATTTGATCAGCCCACAACAAAAAAAGTTTTAAAGAAAAGAAGAAACACAACAACACAAACACTTACGTGTGGTGTTCCAGGCCTCAGGGAAGCCAACAACGTCAGACACCACGATCTCGGTCCTGACGAAGAAGTATTCGAGCTAAAAATGTCGACTACCATTGTCATCTATCTTCAGCAACAATACTTTCCTCCTCGGTGGCGAAGATTCAACATTGTTCCTCGGTAGAAATGGGGGTGCGAAAAGATGAACCAAGTGGTGCACCGTGACCTCGACTTTGGCTAGTTCAACGAACTCCGCCAACATCTTGATCACCTTGAAAACGTAGGGGACGAGCTGTGCATGACACACGTTGTAGTGGTAGAAAAACTCTTCTACCAGCGGAGGGAAGGGGGACGAGTAGCCGATGGTGAACGAATATGCGTAGAGGGCACAATATCCGGGACGATAGACCTGCACTTCATCATCACCAGCAGGAACCAACTCCACGTGGTCGGGAAAGCCAAACTTAATCTTAAGCTCAGTTAAGTGCTCAGAAGTTATCGTGGATTGAAACTTTTCCAGTCACCACTTCCGGTGATTTTTGAAAATCAGGTTTAACGTCAGGGTATCGAGGTATAATCTCTTCCACAGATGGGAGAGTTTCATCTTCAATTGGGGCGACAACATCTTCCACATGAACGGGGAATACAACGCCCAAAGGAACGAAATGATCATCCACACTGGTATCAGACGAAAGATTTGACATAGTCATGCAGATTAGGAAGGAGACATAGAGGGAAATCATAAATACAGCGAAACCTTATGAAAAAAGGAAAGGAAATTTCAAAAGAGAAGTGAAGAGAGCGTAAAAATTTGAATTTCGACAAGGCCATCCTTATTCATAAATACAACCAATGTCATCTGTTCAGCGAACTCGACTACAAAGACAACCACGAACGATATTATCCGCTCATTGAACTCGCCCCACGAAGACGACCTCAACAAGTAGAGGGACTAACTGTATGGGCCAAAATTTATCCTAGTTACGTATGGGCCAAGTCAACATTAGGAGAGCCTTTGAAGGCTGCCACATGTCACCGGTGTAATTTCAACAAAAGATGAGGGCGAGGTCGAGGAGTCAACAAATGTCTTGGTCGAGGACGAGCGCTCTCCTTAACGGAACAATAATAACTAGTTTTAGAGATAAGACTTTAGAGAGAGTATTCTAATGAATATTTTTGAAATCTGTACAATTAGGGATTTGTGGTTCATGTTCCCTTATAAATATAAAGATATGTATTTATAGGGGGATAGGACGTTCATTGTAAAAGAACAACACTTTGACATTCTTTGAAGATTCTTGCTTTATAAACATAACAAATATGTTTTTTCCTCATATCTCACTTTAACCTTTCTCTCACGATCCGAGAGGAATACTAATATTCAAAGGTTCTTCAATCACTTATCATTGTTAGGAGGAATATCACCGGATTCAACCCTTTTTCGGTTATCCCACTTACATTTATTTACTTAAATGCTATTATATTTCATTTATACTATTTAATGGTGCCTTGTCCGTTCTTGGGTCATTAAATAGGCAAAATACCTTAACACCCCCTAAACTTGACACAGATTATTAGTTATAGCTTTAAACTATTCGTGGTCTTAATTACTTCCTCAACTTGGCCTTTTGAGAGCCATTACTCCCCTGAACGCTAATGTGGCAAATAGTGTAGGTGCACTCGCCTGCCACATGAATTTTTTTGTATATGTGGTATTTTTTTAAAAATAAAATATATTTTTACCTTTTTAAGTATGCTACTTTTTGGATAATTATTTTCGAATACAATTTATTATAAAACTTGGATAGAACTACATTATTTAGGCTAAATATTTTTATTTGGCTAAAAATAATAAAGTTTTAGTTAATCTTTTTTTGAATTTGACATGAAAATAAAAATTTATACAATTGAAATAAAATAGTCAAGGCATCTAAAAAGTTATAAAAATAAATACACATGACTTTTCGTTTCTTCTCACATCAGGCACTTCGAATTGGATTATGAAAACTCCGGTTCAATTTTTCGGTTATGAAATACCAACCCAAATAATCTCAGTTTGGTTTGTTTTATTAGAGATTTCAGATTAATTGGTTTAGTTATTTTGAAATTTCTGTTTAAACCTATGGACATCTTCTGACAAGAAATAATGGACTTCTAAATAAAGTATTTATGTCAAATTGTCTAATTACCTCATTCCCATTATATTCATCTGAAAATTTGATAATTGCAAGTACAAATGTAAATCCTTGATATGACAAAAGGATTACAAGAAGAAAAAATAATAATAAAAAAGTATGAGATATAAATAGTCAAGGCATCTAAAAAATTATAAACAAATACACATGACTATTTATTTCAATGGTATAAATCTTTACTTTCAGATCAAATTCAAAAAAAGATTAACTAAAACTTTATTATTTTTAGCCAAATAAAAAAAATTAGCCTAAGTAATGTAGTTCTATCCAAGTTTTATTATAAATTGTATTCAAAAATAATTATCCAAAAAAGTAACATACTTAATAAGGTAAAAATATATTTTATTTTTTTAAAAAATGCCACATATACAGAAAAATCTATATGCCAGGCGAGTGCACCCACATTCTTTGCCACATGAGCGTCCAAGGGAATAATGGCTCTCAAAAGGCCAAGTTGATAAGGTTAATTAAGACCACGAATAGTTTAAGGCACTAACTAATAATCCGTGTCAAGTTTAGGGGGTTTTAAGGTATTTTGGCCATTAAATATTATTATTGCTACATATTCATTGTTATATGACAGAACTAGAAAGGAAAGGCATGCCGCGATGCCAAATTTGCCAATAGACAACACAGTGCAGCGCAAGGTTATGAAGTTTAAAGCCACAACCATAGCAAATGTTCCTTAACGTTGAGCGTAGGATCTTTATTGAACTACTTGATCTGAACCTTCTTGGATAGTAATCCAAATCCTAAACTACTACAGTCTCTCCCTCCCTCCCCCCTACAGACACCTTTTCACAGAAAAAAAAGGAAAAGAAAATCATCTCTTCCTTTTGTTCTTATTTAAGCCCTAGAAAGAAACCCATTTGTCTTCAACTATTGCTGGGTTTGCATCGTTTCCTCCAGGACACGGGTAAACTAATTCTATATAGTATTTGTTTTTGCAATTTCTATAATATTTGTGTTTTGTCTAAGCAAAAATTTCAGTCTTTGAACGCTAAAACGAACATAAAATTGGGGCCTGCAATTTCTATTTGTTCCTCCTCCTTTGTGTTTGTCGAAGCAAATTTTCAGCCTTTAAACTCTTAACCAATATAAATTCTGTAAAAATAAATATAAAAATCCAATCTTTGGAACTTTTTTCTATTTTGGTAAATATTTTGAACTTGGGATGATCCTGCTCTGCTATAATATGTTTTTGGATTACTACTTTTTTTAAAACTATTATTTCATTCGTTATGCCATTGAAGGTGAGCCTTGGAACAACGTTATTGTCTTTGTGTGACCTATAAGTTACAGGTTCGAGCCGTGTAATTAACCACTCGTGCTTGTATCAGGATAGACTGCTTACATCATATGCGGTCCTTCCCAGACCCTACATAAACACGGGATGTTTCGTGCACCGGGCTGCATTGCCTGGCCGTTATGGCATAGACTTACAATTTTTGACTAATCTGTAATGTTTCTGCAAAATTTATTTACTAGTGTTTAATTAAGGTACTGGCATGTAGTTGTTTGGTGCCGTTTTCCCCTTAATTTGCTCATATGATTGATTGATTGCTTCTGAAGTTAATTTTGGATCATAAATCTCTAACTGAATTGTGAATATCTTATCAGCTAATATTATCATCATTCGAGTTTGATAATTGTCTTCAGCTAATATCATCATGAGGACAAGTAGTTTGGGTTCTTGGAATTAGGTGGGAAGATTTCCAAGAAATTGATAAAGTTTTGATTTTGACGGGTGAATTTGATTGATTCTTAAATCTTGATGCTGCCATGAGTGTTTTATTTATTCTTTGCTTAGTTGCTTTGTTTTGTGGGATTTGTTTGTTGAAGCGCAAAATGTAGCTATACACTTTTGTTTTCAATTGTCCCTCTGCATTTATTCTTTTCTATATTTTTGTTTGTTTTTGTTTTGTTGCAGCTGTGAACTTTATGAGAAGAAGTGAAATCCTGTTAACAGGTTCTCCAGCGTATCCTTCTCCTTAATTTTATCCCTTTCTAGTGAACCTTATATCTCTTTAATGTAAGACTGGCAAAACTTGTATCAATCAATATAAATAAAATTTTTATGATTAAATGTATGTATCTATCGATCTGCAGCTAGATGGGTGAAGTTCTTCCTCTGTGTGCCTCTCCTCGTGGCTTATTCCTCTGCACTTGGACGGTTTCCTATCAGAAATGCTGGCAGAGCTTGAAGACTGTGGTTTCATTTGTTAAGAAGTTTAGGTGGGCATGGCCAGCTTCATTGGGTGGTCCACCGGATGGTGGTAGTAAGTCTCTTTACCTAAAGATTGATATTATAAGGTTCAACCTAGCGGTTTATCACATACGAACAGATAGATACAAGTCTTATAGATCTGTATAAGACTTGAGGTCAGAGACCATACAGGGATGTAGTCACAGCATGATTTGCAGGAATTATGTGAATGTTGATTATATGTTGGTAAAAGAACTTGGGAATGCAAAGGATATGTCATTGAGGTTCCAAATTCCAGTTTGCGCGACATCGTTGACTTTTGCAATATTCCCAACCATGTAGGATGTTTTTCCAGGTCCCCAAAGTTAATGGTTGAAGCAACACTTGTGGACATGGTGTTTGGCCTGCAATAATTTTTTGTTAAGAATGGTAGCCTAAAAAAGCAGTAGGATTTTTAAATATTATCCAACTAGGCTGGCATGTAAAGCTTGTTTTTTTCCGTTTACCATAAGCTTCTTGGAGGCCAAGGCCACCAACATTCTTATGCTTCGTGATAATGTCGGAATTTAAGAGGTGGAGCTTTTTCCTCTTTGTATCAGTAGAACCCCAGAGGAAGTTATTTTGGGTTCTATTAATAATCTTGGTTATGTTCTTTCAGAGATGTAATCCATAACGTGAGTGGGAATACTGCTAAGTGATTCAGTTACTGTTACTCTGGATTTGGGTTCATTACATTTTTCCTTTTGGGAGAGTACTGTAACACAGGTTTTACATATCTATTCCTGTCTCACTTATGAAGAGTTACTTCAACGTTTCTTACCTTTCTGCAATTTGACATGTTACAGTTGTGAAGATATTTACTAAACTTCTTGGTTAACCATACTCACGAAAAAAAGATGAGTAGCTTTATATGGTGCTTTCTTGCTTGAGCGTCAGATCAATGCCACAATTACTTTACTGATACTCTTTGGAGACGAGATACTGCTTCTTTTTAGACTTTGAAGTGGTGATTTTTGTGAAAAGTTGCCCGCTCCAAATTTCCAATTGTGCTTGTTCATAGTCTCTTGTGCTCGATTTTGTGTTTTCGTAACTTTCTTTATGACGTAAATAGATTTTTCTCGTGTTTTTCAGGGCCTCTCGTAATGGGCGTTGAGATGTTGTGGTGGTCTTTGGGCATCCTTCCCTACGGTTGCATGGTCACTGCCGTTCTGAATTTTGTTCGTTATCCGATATCTTTCATCGTACTAATTATGTTAGTTGGGAGCTATATTTTTAATTTGGCTGTGCTATACTCTATTGTTTATTGGCATCAGCACATGCCTTTCCAGTTAATTGGTGCCAAGGCGAAATTTATGTTTGAGGTCATTCCTATGATAACTGCAGCAGCCTTGCATCACCTTTTGGAGTTCAATTATGGGTATCTCGCTCTACTGCTATGCTGCACCACATATTTTTACACCTTTGCCCACTTCTTGCACTTAGCATATGATATTAGGGGAATAGACGTATTGCTGGGAATAGTCATGCAGGTTCTTGCTTACATGCTGAACGTAGAATTGTTAGTTAGAGCTTTGGCTTTGAGTTTCTGTTTTGTTTTATGTTTCTATAGATACATGACGTATTGTGCTCCTGAACTACCTGTTCATCGTAAAAAGGAGTTGGAGCAGCTACCTTGTTGATCTGAATGTGTCCGTAGAGGACTAATTTCGTGTACTGTTTAATTTATGATATCTCATAAGTTATGAGGAGCTATTTTTGTCTTTTTTGTCATGTAATCTATCAGGGCTTCTTTGTCATGTAATCTATCGGGGCTTCTTTCACCTTCTTTAGTCGAGGGTCTATCGGAAACAATCTCTTTGCCCTTCCAGGGTAGGGGTAAGGCCGCGTACAATACCATCACTTTTGCGACGTTCTTTGCATATGTTGATAAACAAAAAATAAATAAAAAAATCACAATATAGATAACGCAAATAGATCTCATAATTCATTTAAAACTTTTTTAAGAACAATTAGTAGCCTAATATAATCTTATGTTAAAGGATTTGCAACACATTATATGCATAGCTCACAGCCATTGCTTGACATGATGACAAATTGACAATCGCAGAGTTTCCACCTAACATGAGGAATTGATTAACTAAAAAAGAATAAACTGTAATATAGCTCATAGAATGGTATTATTGACGAGTCCGAAACCAAAGTAATACATAATTCTTTTTTTTTTTTTTGTTTCTCACTGGGTGTTCGGTATCCGTATTGGAGCCCGACTATATTCGAATTTACGCCGGATAGTACCCCATTCGTGGGAAAGCGCTATTTACTAAAGATTTTACCATACCCAGGGCTCGAACCCGAAACTTCTGATTAAGGAGGAGCAGCCGAATGTGCTGCACCACATCCTTTGGTGGTATACATAATTCTAACTTTTAAGAATCAAAAAGTTGTGGAAAAAATGAAAGAAACAGTGTTACATATAGCGCCTTTTTTGTTTGTTTGTTTAAAGCTAAGTGTTGATAGTTATAGCGGTTATATCTACACATATATAGAGAGAGATCTAGAGAGAGAGAGAGTTAGACTATATATACAGTCTAATAGCAGAAATTCAACTGTAGCCCTACTATATCAACTTTCCTGCAAAAACTAGTAGGACGTAATAATAATGCTACTAAAACCTTAAAATCAATATTACATACCTTTAATATTGCCAAGAGAGCAATATCTCTCACGCTGGCCTGCAAAACATATTAAATTTACATTTCTTGCCGAAAAGATCACAAGTAATTTGTTCTTATAATTTCACTATCAAAAAAATGTGTATATGCGGCGGTTATATTTGCCTTTAGTGGCGGTTTCAAACCGCTGCAATACACAAGACTGGCGGCTTACAAAAACGCCGTAATCTCTTCCGCCAAAACAGTATTTGTGGCGGTTCCCAAAACCCGCCGTAATCCAATCGTATAACCGCTGTAATAACTAGTTCTTCATGTGGCGTTTCCAATTGCTTAATTGCGACGGGTGTAAACCGCCGTAATCGAACCCAATTATGTATTTGATTTGCTTTTAAACTGGCTATTCTAAACCACCACTATCGTCTTCTCCTGCCCGAAATTTTGCGTTTCTTTACTGCCAATATATAAATATATTTATTCATTCACTTTAACAATTGACATCCCACTTTTATATTTTATTTAAAACACCGAATGCATCAAAACTTCTATAATGCCTTTAATAATTACAACACAATTATAAAAGATTAAATAAGAAAAATATCCATTACACAAAAACATAAAGTACTCTAAAATTACACTATCAAAAGTATTAAACTTCTAAAGAGTTATTCACTACAACAAGATCCAAAATTCGCAGTTGATGCTAACGACGGTTACTAAGTGGTAGTGCGTTATTGTTTCTTTCATTTGAGGATGTTCCTATCCCAATCGGTTATGGAGCGCCATTTCCTAAGTCTCGCGCTTGAAAAAAAGTTGAGATAAAAACATGGTGACAAATATTACCTCAATAATTCTTAATTTTGAAATATGATACCAGTAAAAAGAACAAAACAAAAAGGGATATGGTATAAAGAATATTAAGAACTATAAGTTTCCTTATAAATGCTTGGTTGAGCACATAATTCATCACCACAGTAGACTTTAACAAAAAAATTCATCACCACAGTAGACTTTATCAAAAAACAATTCATCACCACAGTGCATTCGTTTCTGTCGTTGGCTGGAGTTAATTGAAAAGATGATTCTCAACATTTGACACAGGATATATAAATAAAATAATAACAGCTAAATTTTGGAAAGAATAAACATGAGGGCAACGGTAAGAATAGCAATGGCAAATTGACAATAGAGTATATGAGCCTTAAATTAGCTATGTTACTTCACAAAGAGATGTAAGAGGTGTGAAACGCTTAATTTGCACAAAAATCTGCAGTATCTATATAATTTATTTATTCAAAACGGAAGTAACGAGAATTATGAGTCATATTATAGTATGTCATAGGATTTTGAAGGAGCAGAAGGAGATACCATAGACATTGAGGTGAGATGAGTGATATTTTGTGAGAAAGATTTACATTCCAATGCTTTCTCTACAGCACATAGAACTGTGCCTTGGTGCTGTAATCTTCTATCGAGCAACATTATCTGTAGAGACGCATTTTCAATTAACATAGACATTAATAATCTGTTGATCCTACTAGAATTAACAGTTGTATAGTCTATGTTTCCTTACCTCTTGCCTCAAAGAACTCCGGACTTCAGCCTTAGGTGATTGTTTCTTCTTGCTCTCAATACAGTCTTTCGTGTGAACCATATCCTTGAGAAAAGAAACAATATATCCTAAGATGTTTCAGGTATACAAAAAAAACATGCACTAAACAGATAGTCCAAATATATTTTGAGTCTAAAACTAAATCACATTCAAGTAAGAAAAGGAAACCCTTCACTTCTTCCAAAGAGAATTTAGAATGATCTAAATGCAAAATAATACAAAAATAGCATGCCCAAGCACTAAGCAGGTAGTTAAAATGGAAATTTGAGTATGAAACAAGATCACTTCTAAGAAAATTCATAGTATTGAACCAGCTACTCAGGTACAAAGCAAACAACAGATACCTTCAAACTTGAGATGAACAGTGTGTCATGTAAATTGTTGGATCTACTAGAAATCTGATCGACCATGGAACCAATAGTTGTGTATAATGACAGATAAACTTGCAGCATTTCCAAATGTTAAAAAACTACCTCCTAATAATAAAACAAGATTCTGAACAAGGAGAACAAGTAACAAAACCTTCATGAGAATCTACTTCAAATATTGAGTAGATAACATTTTTTTCTGAAAAGGCTAGCACAAGTTCAATTCAAATGTAAGTTTTGTCTGTGGTAACTGCACAACTGCATGGCTCAAAGACATAGCATGTACTTTCCACCATTTAAGAATTCGATCATTCGACCAATACAATCACACAGTTCTATTAATGGATATAACAATAGACGACCAAAAATGAAACGATTCCTTAGAGCAGCAGATACATACAATCGTTGAAGAAAAAAAACAAGCAAAGCATAGTTCAATCAACTATGTTGACAGAGCAAACGCGAACTAACAATGAAACCCTATATCCACATGAATACATACAATTGTTGAAGAAAAAAAGCAAGCTAAGCACAGATTCACCAACTATATTGACAGAGCAGAAGCGAACCAACAATGAAAACCTAGATCCACATAAATAAGTAATCAAAACATAGAGAAATAGAGAGGACCTGACTGAACCTTAATTTAGATGGGAGGACATCATCAAAAAACTCCTCGCAACTTCATCGGAGACCAAAAGCTTCATAGTTTCTTCCCAATCAACGCCGCCATATCCTTGGCGAGAAGAGGGGAAGGAAAGAGAATATGAGAGGAGAGAAGAGGGAGTGGACGGCGATTTGGTGTACATGATGCCGATTTGGTCTTGGTTGGTGGGCTGGAGAGGGTTTGATAAAATTGGGGTTGGGAGAGTGAGAGGAGGGAGTTCTAATTGGAAGAGTGAGATCTTGGATTTTAATATGTTGAAATCTAAAATTAATATAGTGGCACCGCCATTTTTACAAATGCAAATATGGCAGTTAATTCTCAAATAGCCACAATATATCGCGTATTGGGGTAATGTCACCGAATTTTTGTAGTGATTAATTATTATACTAACTTTCACAAACTGTAATACTCATATAAAAACTTAAATATATGGAGTAATTCTTCTAGTTTTTCCCTAATTAGTTTAGCAAAATTTGTGTTTTTTTTCCTTCTTTCAGTTCTTCGAAACAAAATGTACCGAGAGCTTCTAATTTCTAAAGCTTCTATAGAAATAATGCTTTTTTTAATGAGATTATGCTTATATTTTTTTTTAAAACTACTGTTAATTATAATTCAAAGCACAACATTAGATTATTATGAGACTAAATACTTTTCAAATGATAATGCAACATGCGTGAGTGGCAAAATTAAGGGATAAAAAAATGCTAAAAACAATTAGACAAGAACAACAAAACCCATTAACAACAACTTCCAAGGTCTTCTCCTTTACTTGAACACCAAAACTTTAAAAGAAAATCCATAGTTCCAAACTCAGAAAAAATAAAAACTACAGTAACAATGCTGAAAACTAAATGACTAGAAGCGAGAGGAATTAAGAACAACAATGGAACTCTCTGGAGAAAACTCCCCTAAGCTTCATGTTCGGAAGAAGTCACAGCAGAAGCGGCGGCGGCGGCGGCGGTATCGGCGGCGGCGGTGCTAGCAGCGGCAGCAGCTTGGTTAGCAGCAACCCGTTTGGCCTGATTCCTACAATATTCATAAAAAATGATTTTAACCCTAACCCTAACCATATATTGCAAAAGAAATGAAAATATTTGAACTAAAATTAAAACCTGTCAGCAGTAGTCCAAACAGTATAGCTCTCCAAAATAGCTCTTAAAATCATCAGAACAACACAAATACCCACAGTCAAATAAGTCTCGAAGCTATGTTTCCCATATTCTTTGATAGAAAAGTTAACCAGAATGGCACAAAGTGGGTAAAAAGCACCAAAATCAGTAGCCACTGGTCTTAGTAAGATTATGGCGAAAAAACTACAAATCGGGGCTGCTAGAAGAAGCCAGTAAAGATAAGGGCCAACGGAATCACCTTTTCGACCATCTAATGCATAAGCCACGAAAATACTCATGAGTGGACCAACTGGGTTGCAAAGTTTTGCAAACCTCTGTTGAATAGCAGGTCCATCCAAGAAATTGACCCTCAAAAAATCATAGAGTGGTGCCACCCAAAATAGAAAACCTAACATGATAATACCAATGGTTTTGGAGATCCATTGGTATTCATGTTTTACCACAACGCCATCAATGAGAAAGAGTATCGTACAGACGAAATAGGAAAGCAAGAAAAATGTGATCAAGAAAAATCTTTCCATGGTTATCATAGCTGGAGAAGAAGAGGAGAAAAAGTTGGTTTAGAGAAGCTAAGGGAGAAAATGAGAAAGATTTCGGAAGAAAATGAGAAAAAAGAAGGGAGAAAGTTGGTTCAGAAAAAAGGGATAAAATGAGAAAGATTTCGGAAGAGGAGCAAAAGTTGGTGTGAACTGTGGAGTGGAGAAGCTGGTTCTGAAAAATGGATAGAATGAGAGCAATAACAAGATTTCGGGATGGATTCACTTCCATTATCTATATATATATATATATATAGCATAGCAGGCGTTCCTATTTGGACGTACAAAGACTTTGCTTTTTATTATTCTTTGTTTATAAATTAGATCGATTTTTAAAAAATGAGTTTTCTTATACTTTCAGTCATAAAATATACTCCATCCATCCTAAAATACTTTTCATTTTTCACTTCTCAATATTTAAACTACATAAATTTTGATCAATATTTTAACTTGTATTTTTTTACCATACAAATATAAGAAGAAATGTAAATTATAATAGTACTTCTCATATAGTTTTAGAATATTTAAATTTTATTTTTATTTTTAAAACATTAATATAATCTAATAACTTTAAGAATTAATCAAATTTATTCTTGAAAAATGAAATGTGACAAATATTTTACATAGGTGATAGGATGGATGGGATAATTTAATTATTTGTATTCAACTAGAAATTGCTCTCCTTCAAAATGAACAAAAAGAAAAAATAAGGTGTAGTCGCTGCAAAAATATATAAATTTTATACATTATTTGTATGTTATATACCAAAATTATACAAGATTTATACATTTTTTTTATTACAAATATAAATAATTTTTTGTACGGACTAAAAATAATAATAATACCCAACAAAAAATATTATATTATGTTTTACTAAAGATTGGGATAAAGAATCTCATCATTACCTTTTATTTAATGCGAAGCCGATATGACTGCTACTTTTGTTGTCATAGCAAAAAATTGGGGTTTCCTAAAGATTTTAGTTTTTCGGGGGGAAGCGCCTTATTACTTACTCGATCCTTCTCTATTTTTCATTATTATCTTGTTTGATTATACTCTATTGGATTATTTTCAATATTTTTACAACAATAACAGCCATGCAGGCATTGTTAGAAAAAAGACATTAGTAGGGAAGTTAGTTCATAAATAGTTCATACATATGCATTGCAAACTACCTACTTCATCAATTTATTATTTAGACAACAATTAATTCATTCTTTGATTGTTAAATATTTTCTCTTTCATTACATTTTATCTGCTGTACTAGATTTATTAACTACTCCAATCTCTCCGTTCATTTTTCCTTGTCCACTATGGACTTCGCACACCCTTAATTAATGTATATTTTTATTGAATTGGAGAAAATAATTAATTAATATTGTGGGTATAACAAGAAAAAAAAAGTTATTTTTTCTTGATATGCTAAAAGTGACAAGTAAAAATAAAAATCTATTTTTACAATACTGAACAAGTAAAAGTGAACGGAGGGACAAACCACTGTTTTAAAAGGCGCTTTTTGGGCGAGCCCTGGGGCGGCGCGCACCAAAAATGCCCCGGGGCGATGGTGTGGGGTGAAAGTCTCAAAAGGCGTACGCTCAGCAATTCAGGGCGTACGCCCGAACGTTCGGGGCGTATTTTTTTAGTGAGTCGTAAGCTTTAAAGATTTTTTCAAATTAAAACAAAATTTGTTGAATAAATCCTTCATATAATACCCAAATTCTCAAAATTTTGCTTGGTAATTACTCAAAAGTTTTAAAAAGGAACTGAAATGTATTAAATTTATAAGTTAAGATCTTTTTTATTGATTGAACCCCCAATTCATGGTCTTTTTCAATTCTTTATCTTGTCCCTGCCTTGGTGATAAATTTACGTATATTAGTGTTTTGACTGTTTGTAGGAGAAACAAGAGTCAAATATATGATTAACAAAAAAGAAAAAATATATATATACTAGAGTTAAGTTAGCTCATAAAATATGTATATTCATCATATGCATATAACTACCTATATCATCAATTTATTAAGAAACTTTAGTCGAATAATTAATTGTTTGATTGCTAAATATTTTCTCTTTCAATACGTTTTAAGAACTTTCCAACAGGTTTACCTGCTTTTCTAGAAACCTGTAACTGGATTTATTACTTAATTAGCTTTATTAACTATAGAAAGTTGTTGACCAAAATCTTGATATTCCTAACATTGATAACATACACGTGCCTTAGGGTTAAATTTTTTACTACAAACAGGAGATCTCTTAGGGTTAAAATTTGGGGTATTACCGCGCCTAACACGCGCAAAAAACTATTTATATTCAGTAGACGAAAAAATATATAAAATTTGTATAATATTTGTGTATAACATACAAAATGTATATATATACAAAAACAAATATATTTTTTACTATTATTTCGAGAGCGACTATACAATATCATTTTCCCTTTAAAAAATTGTGAAATTACGTTGGTATCTTCACTACAATATCCTTAAATCTTCCGAATTTTTGTACATTATCTCTTTTCTTTAAAATTATCTTCCTCCCAATAACTATTGTATTTTTATTAAAACTCTTGTACTTTACTATTTTCCATAAAGAAATTCTTTAAATTAAGGTATTATCAAAATTAATAATTGTGTAGGGATATTATTCGAAATTGAGTTTGTATATGTTTATTAAACTCAAAACTTTCTTTGTGATAAAAGATGAGCTAATTACTTAAATAGTCATCTAATAAGATATAAAAACAAAACAATAAAAATACTGTTGTATTTTTTGTAACAATATAATCAGTAATATGATACCCATTATTCTAGAAAATAACTCTAGCGTGAAACTACCTAATTATGCTTTATTTGATAGTATTGTACATTTTTAGTCGGTGTTTGGACATAAGAATTGTAAAATTCCAAAAAAGTGAAAAATAAATTCACGTGAAAATGATATTTAAAATTAGAGTTGTGTTTGGATATGAATTAATTTTGGGTTATTTTTTATGTTTTGTGAGTATTTTGAATAAAACATTTGAAAAATAGCTTTTTACAAATTTTCAAATTTTCGAAAAATTTCAAAATTCATCTTTAAATGAAAATTAGAATATTATAGCTAAATACTGATTTAGAAAATAAAAAGTGAAAAACTTTCAAAAAAATAATAATTCATGGCCAAACGGGACCCGTTTGGCCATGTATTTCGCCAAAATAAATTTATTTTGACAAACACGTGTTTGGCCACAGATTTTGGAAAAATTCCAAATCCCAAATCACAAAACCAGCTCAATAGCTGGCTTAGCCAAAATATTTACAAACACTAATAATATACATATTTTTCCAAAATAAATTTGAGAAATATATTTAAAAACGGATATCCAAACACATTTTCATTTTCAAACGAAACTTCACCCAAATTAAATTTTTTAAAATAAATTTAAAAATTTACGCTAGCTTAGACTTTATAAATCTTGCTTGCATTTTATCTTTATAATAGTTGACAAAACAAATATTTTGATAAAAGATACTAAAACAATGATGCATTAAAAGAGCAGTCAAATCGGATGCATTAAATGAAAGACAATGATGAGAATCTTCTGTAAAGGTTGTAACTATCCTCGTTTCTCAGTCCTCTGATTACCTTTTTATAAAGTTAGGCACACAAAAACGTGGAAATGCTTGTATATTCTAGCTGAATAACAACGTAAATTTAACTTGTATATTTCATGATTCAAAGGATAATAAATTATAAGTCATTAATCACTTAAAAATATTGTGGATATTACAACTATAAATCATTACTATTTTTCATAGGTAAGCATGTTGATTTTTTTCGAAATATTTTTCACCTTTTTCGAAATCAGTATTTGATCATAAAATTTTTAATTTTAACAAAACTTTAAAAAAATTATTTTTCAAAATTCACTCAGATCATTCACAAAACTTCAAAACAACCCAAAATTATATTCATGTTCAACCACAACTCTAATTTTTAATTATCGTTTCACTTTAAAAAAATTTAGACTTTTTTTTTTGGAATTTTATAATTCTTATTTCTAAACGCCCATAAAGTAATACTAATACCAAAAAAAAAATCAGGATAAAGGAAGTAGTATTCAATTTTCATATTAAAATACTTTGGTTAATCAACATTTTTGTAAACAAAAACTCCTTTGTGTTTAAGAAAGTTGTGCACCAAATTGTAGTGGAAAAAAAAACGTTGTAGGACCCAGGCTGGAATTAACATGAATTGATTTTAGCAACAGAAAATAGCCTGGTGCAAATGCAAAAAAAGCTGAAAGATGGACAGCCTCTGTTTGTTTTCTTTTTGTCCTTTTGTGTGCATTTCTGTTTAGGCGCGTGGCACAATGGGTATAGTATACAAAACGTACGGATAGCTGAGTGCATTAAATGCTTTAATCTTAACAAGCAAAAGATTTTGATTGGGTGGAACAAAAAATATATACTTTGCTTTTGATCAATTATTTTTATTAACGAAAAACAGTAGAATTTATTCAGGTTAAAAAGTTATTAAATGTATAAAAATATTAAATTTAAAATCCAAATTTCCTTTAGATGAGGTTGTCTTCTAAAATTAAAAAATAAAAAGTTTAAATCCGAACCTCTACTCTATATTCAATTTATGGTTGAAACAACTTGACCAACTATAAAGAAATTTACTATATATGTTAGCACTCGTGAATTGTATTGGATAATACTACTTAGGGGTGTTCAAGTCTGAACCGGAAAATCGCAACAAACCTCAAAAGTCAAACTAAACTAATTAAAAAATTTGAATATGTTTGATTTGATTTGTTTGGTATTGAGTAATAAAACCTAAACAAAACCGACATATAAATATATAACTTTTAATATACTTTTAAGATTTTTTATAGAATTTTCTTTTAAAATGTCTAGAAATATTTTGAATCCTCTTGTGGGATGTAATATTTATCTGAAATGCATTCATTTCTATTTACTTTAAGTAATGATTGTATCACTTTCTTATCAAGTGATATTAAAATGGGTCAGTTATCTCTTTGTTCTTTCATATTCATATGTCAATATTTCTTATATCTTTTTCGAATTTGAAATAGTATTTCAATAATTTAAAATTAAATAGAATATATTATTATTTAGGTATCATATTGATTTTTATGTTTAAGTACTAAATTTGGTTAACATTGAAAGCGTACATCAACAAAAACTTATTGTTAGACGCCTAAGAAAATAACTATCATGTGTTACTAAAATTCTCTTCCATAAGAACATTTTAAAACATCATATATTTGTCAATTTTTTTCATTTTTTACTAAACATGTATTCGGTTATCAAAACTTTATCTATAAATTTAACAAAATAAATATTAAAAAAATATTTACGTAACAAAAAAACTCAAAAAATTCAAAAAATCCGATAAAACCAAATTAATTCAAACCTATATAGTTGATTTGGTTTGGTTTTTAATAATAACCAAACAAACTCGGTCCATATACACCCCTAATTACTACTAGTATGAGAATGTAGAAAATGACAAGCTCAATGATGGGGGATAAGTATTTTATAGTGTAGTTGTTTTCTTTATTCAAGGAAGTTGTTACACGTGACCTTTGTTATTCCTAGTGAACCCCTCAATGAATATTCCAATATCCATTCTTTAAATGCATGCATTTTAACAAAAATCACGTTTTTTCTTTAGCTTTCTTTTTCTTTTCTTCCCGCAATGCTAATATAATGCAAAGGTAAAAGCTTAACATTTTAAAATCCATATATAATCAAAATAATATGGTTTGAGAAATGAACATCAAGAGTAAATAAACAATTCTGTTGAAACAAAACCAAAGAAATTATAATCTCTTTCAAGTAAAAATTTTTAGTTTGAGTTTGCATTGTAATTGGAGAATGAAATTGAAATGCGCACATCTTTTTGCAATTGGATATAGAATAAATGAATAATCCAATATATGTCAATTAATTTGTTTAAGTTGACTTTGAAATTAAATTGGTATACAATATGTAATTTAGTGGTGTATTTTATTTGCAGAATTATGCTATTGTTAATTAAAGGTTTAATTTATCAAATTGGTTGAATCTAAAATAGCAACATACTCTTTATTTACGACCCCACTATACATACCGATATATATATTCAACGTGATTCACCGACTATATTTCAACCATTCAGCTATGTACAGTCAATCCTCTCTATAACAACCTCGTTTGTTCCAGATATTTTTGGATGTTATAGCGAATTGTTGTTATATAAAACATACGTTATAACATAACATGAACTTTGGTTCCGAAAAAATATGACTTTTATAGTGATGTGTTATATAAAAATGCAGTAATATCATATTTTTGCAGATATCATAATTTTTTCCTTTGTTTTCCGTGAGAGCTATTAGAGCAAGATCTACTTTCTGAAGAAATGAATTAAAACAATAACAAAAATATTACTAGTAGAACTTTCATAATTCCTGAAGAGATGGTTTACTAATAGATAGAAAGGATAATTAAGTCATTAGGTTCAATAGAAGAAAGTATTATGGTCGATCCACCAACAACAACAACGTATGCAACAGAATTGAAGAAAACGCCATTCTAATATGTATTGGTTAATTCACATCTCAAGATCACACGCCATTCTACAATTTTTGTATCTCTTATTTATTATTATTATTATTATTATTATTATTATTTGTCTATGTTTGTTCGTTTTGATTTTATTGAAAAATGAAATGATTTCATAATGTTTGGTTGTCTTATACATGAGTATAATAGAAAAGTGACATTCTTGAGATGTCGAAAGAGTAATCAACTTATAGGTAAAGACGAGTTTCTTCCTAAACTATTTTTATATGCACCAACGTTTATTTATATGCACCAACGAGTATATAACTACCAGACAATATTATTGGGCGCCTTCATAAGTTGAATGTGGAAAACAAAACTCGAAACTGATTAACCTAATTAAATAAATATATATTTAAATTATGATTCAATTAAATATATAACTTTTCATATACAATTTATAAAAATAATTAATACAGAAATTGCACGTGTTCATAAACTAGTTATCAAGAATCAGCACTAAAAGAGACCAAATCCAATGCAAATTTAAGAAAATGCACTTAGATAGAATCACAGAAAGTCTTAGGTATCGTTTAGTACGTGGGACAAGAGATAATAATCCCGATATTAGATGCATGATTATTTTATCTCACGTTTGATTGAATTTTTAAATTAGTGATTAGCTATTCCAGAATTAATTAATTTCACAGTTGGGTATTATTCTATCCCACATTATGGGTGGGATAATAATTCGGAGATTAATTAATCCCGAAATTAATACTAAATGGCAAAGATGCCCTTCTCCTAGGCTCTTCCCCAAAGTTTTTAAAAAAATTCAAGGTTAAAATTGAAAACAAAAGTTTGTGTCAACTTATTTGGTATATACCTCGTATATCCCGCTTTTAGTCCAATAAATCATTCATCTTCCAATAAAATATATTCACTAAATAATCCCATCATTATTTAATTTTCGCATTAAATTATCTCATATGGTGTTTTGTGTAATAAGAATGTGCCATCAAAATTTAAAGGTAAATTTTACAGAGTGGTGGTCAGACCGACTATGTTGTATCCGGCGGAGTGATGGCCAGTCAAAAACTCCCATGTCCAAAAGATGAAGGTGGCAGAAATGAGGATGTTGAGATGGATGTGCGGCATACCGGGTTAGATAGAATTAGAAATGAAGCTATTCGGGACAAGGTGGGCGTGGCCCCTGTGGAGAACAAGATGCGGGAGGCGAGACTTAGATGGTCCGGGCATGTGAACAGGAGAGGCCCAAATGCACCGGTGAGGAGGTGTGAGAGGTTAGCCCCGGAGGGCCTAAGGAGAGGTAGAGGTAGGCCGAAGAAATATTCGAAAGAGGTGATTATGCAAGATATGACGTTGCTCTAGCTTACTGAGGACATGATCATGGATATGAAGTTGTGGAGGTGGAAAATTAGTAGAGGGTTAGGACAGGTAGCCGCTTGTCCTTGTTAGTAACAGTAGCTTTCGTACGTGATTTAGTGTTATTTATGTATTCTCGTATCCCTTTACTTTGATGATTACTTGTTATTGCTTTCGTGTCGGCTTTGTGATTGCAATACCTAATGTATTTAGTTTTGTATTTTTGCTTCGTTTTCTAATTGCTATGCTTGCCCTTCCTTTTACCTATCCTAAGCCGAAGGTCTTCCAGAAACAATCTTTCAGCCTTGTTAAAGGTAGAGGTAAGGTCTGCATAGACATTATCCTCCTCATACTTAACTTGTGGAATTATACAGAGTTTGTTGCATTAAATTATCTCATCATTGTAACCTGAAATAACTATCCCTTACCAAACGATCCCTTAATATTTCAAAAAATTTATTGCATTTTTTTGTACGAGGTAGGTGTCAATTAACATATAGTACTATATTCAATTATTCTTCATTGAACAAAATTACACGCTTAATCCTATTTGAAAGAGTGGCTTGGGGAAAGCCCAAAACTTCCGTATGACAGTAAAAAGAGCAGTCAAATCGGATGCGGATAATGGTGAGATTTTTTGCCCAAATCCTTTTGTAAAAGTGAAACTACCTCTTTTCTCAACCAAATCCTGGAAATGCTCTTGTTCATTTAAATTAAGCCCGTTTGGACATAATGTTTTTTAAACTTTTGTTCATTTTTTTAAAAATTTTTTCGAAATCATTATTTGGCTATAATTTTTTTTTTCAATTGAAGATGAATTTTGAAATTTTTCAAAAATTTCAAAAATTCCAATTTTTTTATTAATTTATAAATTAATAAAATAGCAAAATAATCATAAAAATATATAAAGTACATGAAATTTTTTTAAAAATTAAAAATTTAAAAAGTCACAAAAATAAAATATATAGTATTTTTTATAAATATAAATAATGCAATAATGTTAAAAATTTACTATAAGATAAAAATCAACTATAACGTGTTATCTTTCAAACGATTAATATATCATAATATTTTTAAAAATATTATACAAAATTATACGATTTACCTCTCTAAAAGTTGATAATCAATAAAGTCCATCAATATTGTAACTTGAAATATTACTACTTACGATAAACTCCATCAATTTTTATTATCTTAAATATACTAGTATCTTTATAAAGCTATTTTTAATTCATCTTTAGAATAAAAGAAAAAATGAAAAAAACAAAAACACAAAAAGAAAGAATGAGAAAAGAGAAGAAAGGAAGGAAATCATGTCGAAGGGGAATTAATTAATGAGAGAAACATTCGACAAAATGGAATAACCAACAATCTCACAATTCACTCACATTGGAGAATTTTGGGACCACACGATTTTCCCTTTTTTCTTGCTCACAAAGGCACACACCTGCATATAGACATCACACATACTCACACACAGGGGAGAGAACAAAACAACAGATGATGATTGTCTTGAGCCATTGATCCTTAGAGTGTTATACTGCACTGCCACAGTAAATTAAAATATTGCAGTCTTAAGAAGCTAATATAGTTGTAAAATATATTTTTGAGATGACTGATTTGTGCTATGAAAATTAGCATGCTATTAGGTGTTCAATTTTGGGTTCAAAGTTCAAAAGGCACCATAAATCAATTATGTTATGTAATGAGTAATTTCACAACACTAGAACCCGAAAACAATTCAAGAACGCGTTAGTATGCTTTTAGACACGCTTTTTATTAAGCAAATTATCGTGATTATGTACACGTTCGCGTGACATAATTATGATTCGCAAAATAAATCAAGGTATGCGTTCACGCGACTTTGACCAAACAATTTTAATATTAATTAAATGCTATTAATTGTGTACACGTACGTGTAACATGATTTTTAGCGCACTAAATAAATTGAGTATACGTACGCGTGACTCGTTTCAAGATAATTCAATAATCACGAATAATCGAATAATTAGAAGCGGTAAAAGGTAAAATACATATGTGAGCATGTAATTTTTACATAGGACCAGAAGGAGATCTAGAATTTAAGTTTTATGAGTTCCACTTGTAAAGTTATTAGCATTGAACCCATTGTATTTTTAAAGTTACCGGTTCATATTGCTATATATTGCAATATTATTAAATTTTTACACATAAATTTATGATGCACGCCAAAAATACTGGGTTCAGTTGAACCCGGTACCAATGCCTTACATCCGACTAGGGAAAATTTCCCCCACACAAGGTTAGACAAGTCACTTACCTCGACTTGCTCCAATTTAACTAAGTATTATGCTTTTTCCTCGAATTTTTGAATCCGATCGACTTGTATCTAGTCATAATTAATTCGATACAGTCAACAAAAACTATAGTAATCAATTTCATAAGAAAATATTACGTTTTCATTAAAATCCGAAATTAGCTCAAAATTTGTCCGTGGGGCCCACATATCGGAATCCAGCGAAACTTACAAAATCCGATAACCCATTCAATTACGAGTCCACCCATACTAATTTTACCAAAATCCGATAAAAACTAGACCTCCAAATCTTAAATTTTCGTTTCTATGAGATTTTCTAAAATATTTCAAATTTCAATCTCAAAACACTAATTAAATGGTGAAAACAATGATATATTCGTGTATATTGACCAAATCTGAGTTAGAATCACTTACCCCAATATTTTTCCTTGAAAATATATCAAATATCGCTTCTGCCCAAGCTCCAAGTTGTTAAAAATGGCGAAATGGACGAAGCCTCCCTGTTTTTATAACTTACAGATTTGTCCAGGGTGACCTCGATCATGGGGTCCGATCATGGAGTCCGATCATGGGGAGTCCGATCATGGGGAGTCCGATTATGGGCTGCCTCGATCATGGGTTGCCTCGATTTGTAAGGGACCTCGATTTTGTAAGGGACCTCGATTTGTAAAGGACCTCGATTTTGTAAGGGACCTCGATTTGTCATGGACCTCGATTTTGTAAGGGACCTCGATTTGTAAGGGACCTCGATTTGTAAGGGACCTCGATTTGTAAGGGACCTCGATTTTGTCAGGGACCTCGATTTGTAAGGGACTTCGATTTATCATGGACCTCGATTTTGTAAGGGACCTCGATTTTGTCAGGGACCTCGATTTGTAAGGGACCTCGATTTGTCATGGACCTCGATTTGTTAGGGACCTCGATTTTGTCAGGGAGCTCGATTTTTGACAGGGAGCTCGATTTTGACAGCAGTCCGATTTTGACAGCATTTTCAGTAGAAAAATTGCAGCAACTTTTGTAGTAACTAAGTCCCATTTTTAATTCGTTAACCATCTGAAACTCACCCGAGGCCCTCGGGACCTCAACCCAAAACACCAACAAATCCTAAAACATCATACGAACCTATTTGAAATCTTAAATCACATCAAACAATGCTAAAATCACGAATCATGCTCCAATTCAATCTCAATGAAACTTAGAATTTCCAACTTCTACATTCGATGTCGAAACCTCTCAAATCAAGTCCGATTGACTTCAAATTTTGCACACAAGTCATAAATGACATAACGGAGCTGTGAAAAGTTTTAGAACTGAATTCTGAGCCCGATATCAAAAAGTCAACTCCCTGGTCAAACTTCCAAACTCTAAATTCCTATTTTAGCCACTTCAAGCCTAATTTTACTACGAACTTCCAAATAAAATTCTGATCATGCTCCTAAGTCCAAAATCACTATACAGAGCTGTTGGAATCATCAAAACTCTATTCCGGGGTCATTTGCACATAATTCGACATCCGGTAACAATTTAACTTAATCTTTAAATTTTTCATCAAAATTCCATATCTCGGGCTAGGGACCTCGGAATTTGATTCCGGGCATATGCCCAAGTCCCAAATCACGATACGGACCTACTGGAGCTGTCGAAATACTGATCCGAATCCGTTTGCTCAAAATATTGATCAAAGTCAACTCAATTGAGTTTTAAACATCTAATTCACATTTTAATCCATTTTTCGCCTGAAAACTTTCCGAATTTAAAGACGGTAATGATTCGAGTAATGGTAAATAGTTCTTAGATCACATAATTAATCATTAAATTTAAAGATGACATTTTGGGTCATCACATTCTGCATCTCTAAAACAAACGTTCGTCCTCGAACGGAGTTAGAAAAAGTACTTGAGCTGATGAATAAGTATGGATAACAACTGCGTAAATCATGCTCGACCTCCCAAGGCGCCTCCTAGACCGGATGACCCCTCCACTCAACCTCGGAAACAATGTTCTTTGACCTCAGTTTTCGAACCTGCCTATCTAAAATAGCCATTGGTTCCTCAACGTAAGATAGATCCTTGTCCAACTGAACCGAACTGAAGTCTAACACATGAGACAGATCGCCGTGATATTTTCGAAGCATAGAAACATGGAATACCGGATGAACCGCAGAAAGACTAGGTGGTAGTGCAAGTTTGTAAGCCACCTCTCCAACTCTCTCAAGAATCTCAAAAGGCCCAATATACCTAGGGCACAACTTTCCCTTCTTCCCGAACCTCATCACACCCTTCATAGGCGAAACCCGGAGCAATACCCGCTCACCAACCATGAATGCTACATCACGAACCTTCCGATCCGCATAACTCTTCTGTCTAGATTGGGCTGTACGGAGTCGATCCTGAATCAACTTAACCTTTCCAAGGCATCCTAAACCAAGTCTGTACCCAAAAATCAACAAAACCTTTCCAACGCCCATAAAGTAATACTAATACCAAAAAAAAAATCAGGATAAAGGAAGTAGTATTCAATTTTCATATTAAAATACTTTGGTTAATCAACATTTTTGTAAACAAAAACTCCTTTGTGTTTAAGAAAGTTGTGCACCAAATTGTAGTGGAAAAAAAAACGTTGTAGGACCCAGGCTGGAATTAACATGAATTGATTTTAGCAACAGAAAATAGCCTGGTGCAAATGCAAAAAAAGCTGAAAGATGGACAGCCTCTGTTTGTTTTCTTTTTGTCCTTTTGTGTGCATTTCTGTTTAGGCGCGTGGCACAATGGGTATAGTATACAAAACGTACGGATAGCTGAGTGCATTAAATGCTTTAATCTTAACAAGCAAAAGATTTTGATTGGGTGGAACAAAAAATATATACTTTGCTTTTGATCAATTATTTTTATTAACGAAAAACAGTAGAATTTATTCAGGTTAAAAAGTTATTAAATGTATAAAAATATTAAATTTAAAATCCAAATTTCCTTTAGATGAGGTTGTCTTCTAAAATTAAAAAATAAAAAGTTTAAATCCGAACCTCTACTCTATATTCAATTTATGGTTGAAACAACTTGACCAACTATAAAGAAATTTACTATATATGTTAGCACTCGTGAATTGTATTGGATAATACTACTTAGGGGTGTTCAAGTCTGAACCGGAAAATCGCAACAAACCTCAAAAGTCAAACTAAACTAATTAAAAAATTTGAATATGTTTGATTTGATTTGTTTGGTATTGAGTAATAAAACCTAAACAAAACCGACATATAAATATATAACTTTTAATATACTTTTAAGATTTTTTATAGAATTTTCTTTTAAAATGTCTAGAAATATTTTGAATCCTCTTGTGGGATGTAATATTTATCTGAAATGCATTCATTTCTATTTACTTTAAGTAATGGTTGTATCACTTTCTTATCAAGTGATATTAAAATGGGTCAGTTATCTCTTTGTTCTTTCATATTCATATGTCAATATTTCTTATATCTTTTTCGAATTTGAAATAGTATTTCAATAATTTAAAATTAAATAGAATATATTATTATTTAGGTATCATATTGATTTTTATGTTTAAGTACTAAATTTGGTTAACATTGAAAGCGTACATCAACAAATACTTATTATTAAACGCCTAAGAAAATAACTATCATGTGTTACTAAAAATCTCTTCTCTAAGAACATTTTAAAACATCATATATTTGTCAATTTTTTTTACTTTTTACTAAACATATATTCAGTTATGAAAACTTTATCAATAAATTTAACAAAATAAATATTAAAAAAATATTTACATAACAAAAAAACCTGAAAAATTCAAAAAATTCGATAAAACCAAATCAATCCAAACTTATATAGTTTATTTGGTTTGGTTTTTGATAATAACCGAATAAATCCGGTCCATATACACCCCTAATTAGTACTGGTATGAGAATGCAGAAAATGACAAGCTCAATTATGGGGGATAAGTATTTTATAGTGTAGTTATTTTCTTTATTCTAAGAAGTTGTTACACGTGACCTTTGTTATTCCTAGTGAACCCCTCAATGAATATTCCAATATCCATTCTTTAAATGCATGCATTTTAACAAAAATCACTTTCTTTCAAAGAGCATGAAATTGAACTTGCGGATAATGATTTGCTTTTGAACATCACAATGAAAGATTGATGTTTTTTCTTTAGCTTTTTTTTCTTCACGCAATGCTAATATAATGCAAAGGTAAAGCTTAACATTTTAAAATCCATATATAATCAAAATAGTGTTATGTGAAATGAACATCAAGAGTAAATTAAACAACTCTATTGAAACAAGACCATAGAAATTATAATATGTATCAAGTAAAAAAAATTAGTTTGAGTTTGCATTTTAATTGGAGAATGGGATTGAAATGCGCACATCTTTTTGCAATTGGATATAGAATAAATGAATAATCCAATATATGTCAATTAATCAGTTTAAGTTGACTTTGAAATTAAATTTGTATACAATGTGTAATTTAGTGGTGTATTTTATTTGCAGAATTATGCTATTGTTAATTAAAGGTTTAATTTATCAAATTGGTTGAATCTAAAATAGTAATATACTCTTTATTTACGACCCCACTATACATACCGATATATATATTCAACGTGATTATTTCAACAATTCAGCTATATATCATATTTTTGTAGGTATCCGAGTTTTTTTCCTTTGTGTTCCGTGGGAGCTATTAGAGCGAGATCTACTTTCTGAAGAAATGAATTAAAATACTAATAAGAATCTTACTAGTAGAACTTTCATAATTACTGGAGAGATGGTTTACTAACAAATAGAAGGATAATTAAGTCATTAGGTCCAAAAGAAGCAAGTATTATGCTCATCCAACAACAACAACGTATGCAATAGAAATAAGCTGAATAAAGAAAATTACTGATAAAATTTATCGAACAAGAGGAAAACGCCATGATAATATGTATTGGTTAGTTCACATCTCAGGATCACACGTTGTTGAGCACATTGAACTATCCATTGGGCTATTACGTAAAGGGGATTTACTGAAAGTAGAAGTAAAAAGTAAACACAACTGTATGCACTAAATATTTTCAGTGTTTACACTTCCACTACAATTTTACAATGTATGACTACAATTTTTGTATCTCTTATTTATTAGTATTTGTCAAATTTATCAATGAACGAGAGTGAAATTGATAGAGTAATAAAGAGATGAAGAACGGATGAAAACTTGGAGAGAAATCTAACTGATTCTCATTTCTTCTGCATACTACAGTAATGAGGTGTACCTCATATATATACACATATCAGCTAACTAACTCTTCTAACTAACTAAGCTTACTTTTAACATAAATAACCAACTCATTAGCTAATTAACTAATTGCTACACATCAGCTTGCTATGCTCTCAACACTCCCCCTCAAGCTGATACTTTGAATATATTTTCAATTCCAAGTTGATTCAACAAGACTTCATGTTGTGCTTTCCCAATGCTCTTAGTCAGTAAATCTGCTAGCCGATCCTTTAATGAGGGATGATGAGTTGTAATTACTCCTTGGCTCAGTTTTTCTCTCACAAAGTGACAATCAATATTTATGTGTTTGGTTCATTCATGAAATATAGGATTTGGTGCTATTGGATTGCAACTTTACTGTTACAGAACAGATCAACATGCTGATGCAATTCAATTCCAAGTTCCCTGAACAAACCTATTAGCCATGTGACTTCAGCTACACAGGATGCCATGCTTCTGAATTCAGCTTCAGCTGAACTTCTGGCCACAATTTCTTATTTCTTTGACTTCCATGACACCAATGCCTCTCTAAATTTTACAAGATAACCTGTGACAGATCTTCTGGTCTACAGACAAGAGCCTCAATCAGAGTCACAGAATGCCTGCAGATGTTTAGTCTCTGTTGATGGCATTAGGAGTCCCATGCATGGTGATGCTTTCAGGTATCTAACAATCCTTAGAGCAACTTCCATGTATGATTATTTTGGGCATGCATATACTGACTTAGAACCTGTACTCCAAATGAGATATCTGGCCTAGTCATGGTCAGATACAAAAGTCTCCCTACAAGCCTTTGATATTCTCTAGCATCATTTAGTATAGGATCTTCATGACCTGCACCTTTGTTGAATGTTCTATCATACTCGATTGAAGTAAGTTTTTGATTGCACTCCAAAGGAGTACCAGCTATATTTGCTCCTCCTAGGCCAATTTCAGAGATCAACTCGAAAGAATACTTCCTTTGACATATATGTATTCCTCTGTTTGACCTGGCAAATTCAATGCCTAAGAATTTTTTTAGTTCTCCTAGGTCTTTCATCTTGAACTTTTTCCAAAGGTCTTCCCTATTTTGACCAACAGATCAGTGTTGCTTCCGGTAATGATCAAATCATCCACATATATTAGGATCACAACTATGTCACCTCCTAACTTCTGTGTGAAAAATGAGTAGTCAAAGTGGCTTTGCACAAAGCCAAGTTGTTGCAAAGCTTCAGTCAACTTGAGATTCTACCGCCTTGGTACTTGTTTCAGACCATACAGTAATTTTTGTAGTTTACAGACTTTTTTGGTCTCCCCATGTCTAGCAAACCCATCTGTAATAGTCATGTAGACCTTTTTCTAACAGATCTCCTTGCTAGAAAGTATTGTGAACATCCATTTGATAGATGAACTAATATCTTGAAGCTGCCACAACCACCACAGATCTAACATTAACCATTTTAGCTACTGGTGAAAAAGTTTCTTTGTAGTCCAATCATGCTTGTTGGCTATAGCCCTTAGCTACCAATCGTGCCTTATACCTCTCCACTTCTCCTGATGATTTATATTTAACCTTGAACACCCATTTGTACCCAATGAGAGTCTTTTCCTTAAGAAGGTCCACAATGCTCCAGGTGTTATTTTCTTCTAGTGCTGCAATCTCTAATTTCATGGCTTCAATCCACTTTGGATTTGTAGTTATTTCTTTGTAACTGGAAGGGTCCACAATAGATGAATAGGAATTTAAGGCAGCCTTATAGGATGGAGTGAGATGTTTATAACAGACATATGATGATAGAGGATAGGCACAATTGATTTTTTTTGTTAGTGACAAAATTATGCATCCACAAAGGTTGTTTTACAGTTCTAGAAGATTTTCTAATTGTTTCAGGTTGTTGTTGCTCAGTAATAGGTAACGAACTGATGATAGATTCATCAGTTATTGTGCTATTAGGGAGAGCTAGTCATATAAAGTGATCTACAGCTGTGAAAGGGATTGAAGATGAAGGGCTTTCTGTGACTCAGTCTTCTTGAGTGGGTGGAGGAATTGTTATGTTGCTAGGTATTGTGTTTGGAAAAGTTCTTGGTGGATAGGTGCAAGGTCTAGCACTGGAAACAGAGGTATAATAGAGGGTGTGAAGTGTCTGAAAGGGAACAGGTCTTCTCTGAAGACTACATTTCTACTGACAAAGAAAGATATAGCATGTAGGTCATAGAGTTTGTACCTCTTTTGAGTGGAAGAGTATCCCATTAATGCAGAAGAAATGGCTTTAGGTGACATTTTATCAGTAATATTAGGATTTGATGTATAGGCAAGACAATCAAAGGTTCTCAAATGGCCAAGGTTAGGAGGATGTGAATGCAATATTTCAAAAGAGGATTTATACTGTAAGATAGCAGAGGGTAACCTATTGAGTAGATAGACAGCTGTAGCAACACATTCTCTTAAGAACTTCAAAGGCATAGCTCCTTGAAACCTTAAGGACCTGGCTACATTAAAATTGATCTATGCTTCCTCTCTACTACACCATTCTGCTGAGCTGTATAGACACAGGAGCTCTGGTGTACAATACCATTTTCCTTTATCAACTCATCAAACTGAGAGTTAAAAAATTCATAGCCATTGTCTGTGCTCAAGATCTGAACATTAGAATTGAACATATTCTTTACTAAAGCTAGAAACCGCTTCACAATAACAAAGGTTTCAGTCTGTGCTCAAGATCTGAGTGCATTAAATGCTTTAATCTTAACAAGCAAAAGATTATTTGTTCATAAATGACATGAATTTCACGTTTTTCTGACATTTATTTCAAATGTCGCTAAATAAATGTCGTCGTATCCTCACTTTCTTGTAGTGATAGTTGGTGAATCTGTGCTTAGCTTGCTTTTTTTCTTCAACAATTGTATGTATTCATGTGGATATAGGGTTTCATTGTTGGTTCGCTTTTAATTTGCTCTGTCAACATAGTTGATTGAACTATGCTTTGCTTGCTTTTTTTCTTCAACGATTGTATGTATCTGCTGCTCTAAGGAATCATTTCATTTTTGGTCGTCTATTGTTATATCCACTAATAGAGCTGTGTGATTGGATTGCTCTTATGTAATTGACTGTAGTATCATTTTGAGTGATGCTTCATCTTGCAAATGTTACGTTCTTTCACCTTGATACTTAACAGCGAATTCTTAAATGGTGGAAAGTACATGTTATGTCTTTGAGCCATGCAGTTGTGTAGTTACCACAAACAAAACTTACATTTGAATTGAACTTCTGCTAGCCTTTTCAGAAAAAATGTTATCTACTCAATATTTGAAGTAGATTCTCATGAAGGTTTTGTTACTTGTTCTCCTTGTTCAGAATCTTGTTTTATTATTAGGAGGTAGTTTTTTAACATTTGGAAATGCTGCAAGTTTATCTGTCATTATACACAACTATTGGTCACGATAAAAAATCCCAACTTGTTGTGATGACGCATATCTTGATACTAGGCAAGCCGATAATATCCATGATCAACAATTTCTTTCAAGTTTGAAAATATAATATTTAAATACAATACAAAATCCCACAAATACTAATATGAACACTCCCCAAAACCTGGTGTCACTGAGTACATGAGCATCTACTATGAATACAAGTCTGGAAAAGTACGGTCTACAATAGTCTAAGACCAAAAAACAGTAATACAGAGATAGGGAAGGAGAGAAAAGGTCTGCGAAACACGGCAGCTACCTATGAATCTCCGAAAAATTAGCTGTATGGAAGAATCAACACCCGTTATATCCGGAAACACCTGGGTTTGCACACGAAATACAGGGTGTAGTATGAGTACAACCAACTCAGCAAGTAACAATAATAACTAAGGAACTGAAGATAATGACGAGCTACACAATTATAGTTAACTTTAAGTAATTCCAGCAAAGAATAGACATGCTTTCAAATCCGACAGTTTAAGTCAAATCAATTTTATACAGTTCAATTTCATGTAATCCGGATATAAAATCTTTCAGAGATTTCACAACAATGACAGATAGCAACCAAGTGCAACAACAAATGCAAAGCAAGTATAGCCTCTCACGCAACAGTCACTCAACTCATCACTCGGCTCTCAGCCTTCAACACTCACACTCAATGGGTACCCGCGCTCACTGGGGGTGCACAGACTCCGGAGGGGCTCCTACAGCCCAAGCGCCATAATCTGCACGGACAACTCACGTGCTGCACAGATAACTCATGTGCTATAATATCCTGCACGGACAACTCACGTGCCATAATATCCTTACCTCACCGACAGGCCCTCGGCCTTACTCAGTCCTCAACCTCTCTAGTCTCTCATGCTCTCCGAAATCACAAAGATCAGCCCAAACAAAGACAACATAATGCATCAACAAATATCAAGAAAATCTGAGGTATGATACGCAAGTAAAATTATGACTGGGCACAAGATAGAAATTAGCAAATAATTCAATAAGTACGTGCCCTCTGTGAGTCCTAACATTACTATCACATAGCCTAAGTATGATTTCTAACCTGATTTATAGTCAAATTTCTTCAACACATAGAGAGCATATAGCTAACAACAAATTATTCAACTTTACAGTTTAATGGGAGAGACCAAGTCGGAATCTCCTCGGTGCACGCCCACACGCCTGTCACCTAGCATCTGCATCACCTCTAAAATAATCACATGACACAAATCCGGGGTTTCATACCCTCAGGACCATATTTATAACTTTTACTTACCTAAAGCCATGAAATTCTTATTCTGCAATGTCCTTTCCTCGTGAATTGGCCTCCAAATGCCTCGAATCTAACCATAAATAATTCGTTTCAGTCAATAAAATTCATTGGAATTAATTCCATAAGAAAATGCTACTTTTCCATAAAAATCGAAATTTTAGCTCAAAAATCTCCAGTGGGGCCCACGTCTCGGAACCCGACAAAAGTTACAAAATCCGAAATCTCATTCCACCATGAGTCTAACCATACTAATTTTACCAAAATCCGACATCAACTCGACCTCCAAATCATCAAATCTTATTTCAAGTCCCTAAGTTCAAAACCCTTGATTTACACCTCAAAAACATATAATCTAGTCGGATTATTCGATGATAATTCAATATTATGGAGTAGAAATGATCACAAGGGACTTACCTCAAGTTTTCCCGTGAAAACCTAGCTCAAAATCGCCCAATCCTAGCTTGAAATGCCCAAAAATGGCAAAAGCTCGGAACCCCTCTATTTTTGTATTGTCCAGGGATTTTCGCATTTGCGGAAAATTGGCCGCTTCTGCGCCAACTGCACATGCGGAAAAAGTCCCACATCTGCGCCTTTTCCCGCATCTGCGCGCCTATTTGCGCTCATGCGCAAGACGCTTCTGCGCGAGTCCCTCCGCATCTGCGCTCACACAGGTGCGGAATTTCCCTCGCACCTACGACCACTGCCCCACAGTCCATCTGCGCTTGCTAGGCTCGCTTTTGCGAGTTCGCAACTGCGATGGAATTTCCGCAGGTGCGATTGCAGCAGAGGGCAGAAACTTTAGCTTTTCTTCTAAGTCCGAATTTGATCCGTTAACCATCTGAAACTCACCCGAGGCCCCCGGGACCTCAATTAAATGTACCAACAAGTCCTAAAATATCATACGAACTTAGTCGAACCTTCAAATCACATCCAACAATACTAAAACACGAATTACAGATAGATTCAAGTCTAATGAACTTTGAAATTTCCAATTTCTACAAACGACTTCGGAACCTATCAAATCACGTCCGATTGACCTCAAATTTTGCACACAAGTCATAAATGACATAATAGAGGTATTTCAATTCTTAGAATCAGATTCTAAATCCGATATAAAAAAGTTAACCTCCAGTCAAATTTTCCAAAAATTAAACTTTCGGCATTTCAAGCCTAATTCTACTACGGACCTCCAAATAATATTTCGGACACGCTTCTAAGCCCAAAATCACCATACGAAACTGTTGGAATCATCAAAATTCAAATCCGAGGTTTATTAGACATAAGTCCACATCCGGTCAACTTTTCTAGCTTAAATTTCAATTATGAGACTAAGTGTCTCATTTCATTCTGAATTCCTTCTGGACCCGAACCAACTAACTCGGTAAGTCATAAAATAACTATAAAGCATAAATTGAGCAGTAAATGGGGGAACGGAGTTATATCAAAATGACCGGCCGGATCGTTACACTATTGGTTCCATGGTCGATCAGATTTCTAGTAGATCCAGCAATTTATAGGACACACTGTTCATCTCAAGTTTGAAGGTATCTATTGTTTGCTTTGTACCTGAGTAGCTGGTTCAATACAATGAATTTTCTTAGAAGTGATCTTGTTTCTGTTGGGAATAAACCCCCTACAAAAATAATATTTACAGTAATAAAAGCGGAATAATAACATAGCACCGAGATACGATAATTAACAAGAATAGAAGAGTGACAACGACACCAAGAGTTTTACGTGAAAACTCCTTTTGAATAAGGGAAAAGATCACGGCCCCGAGACGAGCAACTGATATCACTATAGCAAGGAATTTTATATTTTGTAGGTCCGAGTAAAATACTCCAAAGACCACTACAACACTCAAAAGAAATAACCCTCTTTTGATATTCTCACCTTACTACAATATCGCTCACTCTCTATTTTTCTCACATACTATTTTCTTATACACTGTCTGTGAAACCTCACTCTTTCTTTCTCTCTTTGTTGGTGTGTGTTACAATGAGAGCAAGACACATATTTATAGTGTTTAGGATTGCTTCATTGATGTCATCAATGATATCTTGAGTTTGGCAAGAGTCAAATATTCAATGTGAACCCAAAGAAATATTTCCCATAAAATCTTCCTTACTATTCCTTTAGTTGGCTTGACAACTTGTCACGACCCCAAATTCCCTCCGTAGGAAGTCGTGATGGCACCTAGTCTCTAAGACTAGGTAAGCCTATAAATGCGGAATAATCATAAATATCTGAAATAAATAAACTACAATTCAAATAATTACAACTCCCAAAATTCGGTAGAAATAAGTCACAAGCTTCTAAGAATTTATTCTCAATGTGTCTATATGTCAAGGTCTAAATAAAATATAAGGAAGCAACATAGAAGGGGACTCCGAAATCTGCGGATGTTGGCAGATATACCTCGAAGTCTCCGTGCGCAGGTAACTCAATGACGTCTAGGCTGGTAAAATATACCTGGATCTGCACAAAAAGATGTGCAGAAGCGTAGTATGAGTAAACCACAGCGGTACCCAGTAAGTGCCAAGCCTAACCTCGGTAGTTGAGTGACGAAGTTAGGTGAGGCCCTACTGGAATATAATAATGGCATGGTAAAATATTTATCAATGTAGTAAAATAAAATGACATTGGAAATGAATCAAATAGTATGTTCACATTTAATGACACCAAATAATTGCAAATAATATCTCGTGGAATCAAAACAGAATTTCCTTCAATTTTATGAAAATCACAACAATTAATCGAAAAATAACTATGGCCATAAATCAATATCAACAAGGGCACTACCAAGGTACCGCCTCGTAGTCCCAAATTATAAATAATTTCACAATATCTCATTTTCTTATATCACCGCGGGAGCCTTCATACTTTATTTAAAAAAAATATTTTTTCCCGAAATAGCATCCCGCGTTTTAGCCTCCCTTATCACACCGCATGACTTCTAGTAGTCACCCCTACTAATCACGCGTATCAAGCCACCCTTATCTCACCGCATGTGTTTCAATCCCCAGACCTTATACCACCGCATGCGTATCAATATCACAATTTGCACTTCAAGTGCCCAATATTTCAATTTTCCAAAAATAAATCAACAACAATATTCTTTCAACAATAAAGAGCTCACGGCTCATACCAAAATAATTCAAAAATAATAGTTTTTCACAATAAAGAGCTCACAGCTCCATCACAATGAGTACCAAAAATCTTGCGAAAATAATCAGGAATAAAATAATTCAGGAAAAAAATATTTCATATTAATAATACTTAATTTAAAGAAAAATCAACCTTCAAATAATGCACACTATAAAAGAAACCAAGTTTCAATCAAATAGGTAAAACAATTAACAGGAAAATGTCAAGCAAATTTAAGGCATACAAATCAAATCATTAATGGAGAATATAACAAGATTTAATAATTTAATTAATATGTAACAGTGATCTTCATAATTTGAACACATAATCCTTCACATTTAGTCCGTGTACACACTCGTCACCTCGTGTACACGACTTTCATCACATTACAATTAATACCAATCCTAGGATAATTTCCCCCACACAAGGTTAGACAAGTCACTTACCTCGACTTGCTCCAATTTAACCAAGTATTCTGCTTTTTCCTCAATTTTTCGACTCCGATCGACTCGTATCTAGTCATAAGTAATTCGATACAGTCAACAAAAATTATAGGAATCAATTTCATAAGAAAATACTATATTTTTCAATAAAATCCGAAATTAGCTCAAAATTTGTCTGTGGGGCCCACATATCGGAATCCGGCAAAACTTATAAAATCCGACAACCCATTCAATTACGAGTTCAACTATACCAGTTTCACTCCAATCGGACTCCAGATCGACACTGAAATCTCAAAAATTCATTTCTATGAGATTTCTAAAAAAATTCAATTTTCAATCTCAAAACACTAATTAAATGGTAAAAACAATGATATATTTGTGTATATAGACCAAATCCGAGTTGGAATCACTTACCCCAAATGTCTTTCCTTGAAAATCTGTCAAAAGTCGCCTCTGTTCCAGCTCAAGTTTGTCAAAAATGGCAAATGTTGAATGACACTATTTTTTATAACTTATAAATCTGTCTAATTCGATCTTGAGAGCTCGATCTGTCTAGTTCGATCTTGGGAGCTCGATCTTATCAGGGAGCTCGATTTTGTCAGGGAACTCGATTTTTACGGGGACCTCGATTTTGAAAGGCAGCCCGATTTTGACAGCATTTCCAGCAGAAAAATTGCTGCAGCTTTTGTAGCAGCTAAGTCCCACTTTTGATCTGTTAACCATCCGAAACTCACCCGAGGCCCTCGGGACCTCAATCCAAAATACCAACAAGTCCTAAAACATCACACAAACTTATTTGAAACCTCAAATCACATCAAACAACGCTAAAATCACGAATCATGCTCCAATTCAAGCTTAATGAAACTAATAATTTCCAACTTCTACATTCGATGTCGAAACTTATCAAATCAAGTCCGATTGACCTCAAATTTTGCATCCAAGTCATAAATGACATAACGGAGCGGTGAAAAATTTCAGAATTGGATTCCGACCTCGATATCAAAAAGTCAACTCCCCGGTCAAACTTTAAATTCCTATTTTAGCCATTTCAAGCCTAATTTCACTACGGACTTCCAAATAAAATTTCGCTCACGCTCCTAAGTCCAAAATCACCATACGGAGCTGTTGGAATCATCAAAATTCTATTCCGGGGTTATTTACACATAATTCGACATCCGGTCACTATTTGAACTCAAACTTTAAATTTTTTATCAAAATTCCATATCTCGGGCTAGGGACCTCGGAATTTGGTTCTGGACATACGCCCAAATCCCAATTCACGATACGGACCTATCGGAACTGTCAAAACACTGATCCGAATTCGTTTGCTCAAAATGTTGACCAACGTCAACTCAGTTGTGTTTTAAACATCTAATTCACATTTTAATCCATTTTTCACCTGAAAACTTTCCGGAAATTTTTTACGGACTGCACACGCAAGTCGAGTAATGGTAAATAGTGCTTAGATCACATAATTAATCATTAAATTTAAAGATGACATTTTGGGTCATCACACAATTTAAAGCCAAAAGGAAGATGTCTTCCTTACACATGGATGGACCATCAGTTTCATACTCAAATTTCCATTTTAACTACCTGCTTAGTGCTTGGGCATGCTATTTTTGTATTATTTTGCATTTAGATCATTCTAAATTCTCTTTGGAAGAAGTGAAGGGTTTCCTTTTCTTACTTGAATGTGATTTAGTTTTAGACTCAAAATATATTTGGACTATCTGTTTAGTGCATGTTTGTTTTGTATACCTGAAACATCTTAGGACTACAGATAATGTTGCTCGATAGAAGATTACAGCACCAAGGCACAGTTCAATGTGCTGTTGAGAAAGCATTGGAATGTAAATCTTTCACACAAAATATCACTCATCTCACCTCAATGTCTATGGTATCTCCTTCTGCTCCTTCAAAATCCTATGTCATACTATAATATGACTCATAATTCTTGTTACTTCCGTTTTGAATAAATAAATTATATAGATACTGCAGATTTTTGTGCAAATTAAGCGTTTCACACCTCTTACATCTCTTTGTGAAGTAACATAGCTAATTTAAGGCTCATATACTCTATTGTGGGATAGGAACATCCTCAAATGAAAGCAACAATAACGCTACCACTTAGTAACCGTCGTTAGCATCAACTACGATTTTTGGATCTTGTTGTAGTGAATAACTCTTTAGAAGTTTAATACTTTTGATAGCGTAATTTTAGAGTACTTTATGTTTTTGTGTAATGGATATTTTCTTATTTAATCTTTTATAATTGTGTTGTAATTATTAAAGGCATTATAGAAGCTTGGATGCATTCGGTGTTTTAAATAAAATATAAAAGTGGGATGTCAAGAATAAATATATTTATACATTGGCAGTAAAGAAACGCAAAATTTCGGGCAGGAGAAGACGATAGTGGTGGTTTAGAATAGCCAGTTTAAAAGCAAATCAAATACAATACATAATTGGATTCGATTACGGCGGTTTACACCCGTCGCAATTAAGCAATTGGAAACGCCACATGAAGAACTAGTTATTAGAGCGGTTATACGATTGGATTACGGCGGTTTTCGGAACCGCCACAAATACTGTTTTGGCGGAAGAGATTACGGCGTTTTTGTAAGCCGCCAGTCTTGTGTATTGCAGCGGTTTGAAACCGCCACTAAAGGCAAATATAACCGCCGCATATACACATTTTTTTGATAGTGAAATTATAAGAACAAATTACTTGTGATCTTTTCGGCAAGAAATGTAAATTTAATATGTTTTGCAGGCCAGCGTGAGAGATATTGCTCTCTTGGCAATATTAAAGGTATGTAATATTGATTTTAAGGTTTTAGTAGCATTATTATTACGTCCTACTAGTTTTTGCAGGAAAGTTGATATAGTAGGGCTACAGTTGAATTTCTGCTATTAGACTGTATATATAGTCTAACTCTCTCTCTCTCTAGATCTCTCTCTATATATGTGTAGATATAACCGCTATAACTATCAACACTTAGCTTTAAACAAACAAACAAAAAAGGCGCTATATGTAACACTGTTTCTTTCATTTTTTCCACAACTTTTTGATTCTTAAAAGTTAGAATTATGTATACCACCAAAGGATGTGGTGCAGCACATTCGGCTGCTCCTCCTTAATCAGAAGTTTCGGGTTCGAGCCCTGGGTATGGTAAAATCTTTAGTAAATAGCGCTTTCCCACGAATGGGGTACTATCCGGCGTAAATTCGAATATAGTCGGGCTCCAATACGGATACCGAACACCCAGTGAGAAACAAAAAAAAAAAAAAGAATTATGTATTACTTTGGTTTCGGACTCGTCAATAATACCATTCTATGAGCTATATTACAGTTTATTCTTTTTTAGTTAATCAATTCCTCATGTTAGGTGGAAACTCTGCGATTGTCAATTTGTCATCATGTCAAGCAATGGCTGTGAGCTATGCATATAATGTGTTGCAAATCCTTTAACATAAGATTATATTAGGCTACTAATTGTTCTTAAAAAAGTTTTAAATGAATTATGAGATCTATTTGCGTTATCTATATTGTGATTTTTTTATTTATTTTTTGTTTATCAACATATGCAAAGAACGTCGCAAAAGTGATGGTATTGTACGCGGCCTTACCCCTACCCTGGAAGGGCAAAGAGATTGTTTCCGATAGACCCTCGACTAAAGAAGGTGAAAGAAGCCCCGATAGATTACATGACAAAGAAGCCCTGATAGATTACATGACAAAAAAGACTAAAATAGCTCATAAATTATGAGATATCATAAATTAAAAAGTACACGAAATTAGTCCTCTACGGACACATTCAGATCAACAAGGTAGCTGCTCCAACTCCTTTTTACGAGGAACAGGTAGTTCAGGAGCACAATACGTCATGTATCTATAGAAACATAAAACAAAGCAGAAGCTCAAAGCCAAAGCTCTAACTAACAATTCTACGTTCAGCATGTAAGCAAGAACCTGCATGACTATTCCCAGCAATACGTCTATTCCCCCGATATCATATGCTAAGTGCAAGAAGTGGGCAAAGGCGTAAAAATATGTGGTGCAGCATAGCAGTAGAGCGAGATACCCATAATTGAACTCCAAAAGGTGATGCAAGGCTGCTGCAGTTATCATAGGAATGACCTCAATCATAAATTTCGCCTTGGCACCAATTAACCGGAAAGGCATGTGCTGATGCCAATAAACAATAGAGTATAGCACAGCCAAATGAAAAAAATAGCTCCCAACTAACATAATTAGTACGATGAAAGATATCGGATAACGAACAAAATTCAGAACGGCAGTGACCATGCAACCGTAGGGAAGGATGCCCAAAGACCACCACAACATCTCAACGCCCATTACGAGAGGCCCTGAAAAACACGAGAAAAATCTATTTACGTCATAAAGAAAGTTACGAAAACACAAAATCGAGCACAAGAGACTATGAACAAGCACAATTGGAAATTTGGAGCGGGCAACTTTTCACAAAAATCACCACTTCAAAGTCTAAAAAGAAGCAGTATCTCGTCTCCAAAGAGTATCAGTAAAGTAATTGTGGCATTGATCTGACGCTCAAGCAAGAAAGCACCATATAAAGCTACTCATCTTTTTTTCGTGAGTATGGTTAACCAAGAAGTTTAGTAAATATCTTCACAACTGTAACATGTCAAATTGCAGAAAGGTAAGAAACGTTGAAGTAACTCTTCATAAGTGAGACAGGAATAGATATGTAAAACCTGTGTTACAGTACTCTCCCAAAAGGAAAAATGTAATGAACCCAAATCCAAAGTAACAGTAACTGAACCACTTAGCAGTTAAACTCTATAAATAAGGACGGCCTTGTCGAAATTCAAATTTTTACGCTCTCTTCACTTCTCTTTTGGAATTTCCTTTCCTTTTTCATAAGGTTTCGCCGTATTTCTGATATCCTTCTCTGTCTCCTTCCTAATCTGCATGGCTATGTCAAACGTTTCGTCTGAAACCGTTATGGAGGATCATTCCCTTCCTTTGGCCGTCGTATTCCCCGTTTATGTGGAAGATGGTGTCGCCCCAGTTGAGGATGAAACTCTCCCCTATGTGGAGGAGATTATACCTCGATACCCTGACGCTAAACCTGATTTCCAAAAATCATCGGAAGTGGTGACCGAAAAAGTTCCAATCCACGATAACGGCCGAGCGCTTAGCTGAACTTAAGATTAAGTTTGGCTTTCCCGACCACGTAAAGTTGGTTCCTGCTGGTGATGATGAAGTGCAGGTCTATCGTCCCGGATATTGTGCCCTCTATGCATATCCGTTCACCATCAGTTACTCGTCCCCCTCCCCTTCATTGGTAGAAGAGTTTTTCGGCCACTAAAACGTGTGCCATGAGCAGCTCGTCCCCTACGTTTTCAAGGTGGTCAAAATGTTGGCGAAGTTCGTTGAACTAGCCAAAGTCGAGGTCAAGGTGCGCCACTTGGTTCATCTTTCTGCACCCCCATTTCTATCGAGGAACAATGTTGAATCTTCAACACAGAGGAGGAAAGTGTTGGTGGTGAAGATAGATGACAAGGGTAGTCGATATTTCTAGCTCGAATACTTCTTCGTCAGGACTGAGATCGTGGTGTCTGACGTTGCTGGCTTCTCTGAGGCCCGGAACCACACACTTAAGTGTTTGTGTTGTTGTGTTTCTTCTTTTCTTTAAAACTCTTTTTGTTGTGGGTTGATCAAATAACCCTTCTCTTTCTGCAGCTACTAATCGACCTCCTTATTTAGTAGAGGTCTCGGGTATGGAAAAATCTTTAGTAGGGAGCGCTTCTACCTGAATGGGACCCTATGCGGCGCGAATTCGAATATAATCGGGCTCCAATACGGATACCGAATACCTACTGGGAAACAAAAAAAAATCTAGAAAAGATGCAGGGCAACAATCATCTTTGATGTTAAATGCTTCCATAAGTCACAATAAAATGACCTTTTGAGGATAAAATATTGTTATGACAACAACTACATTTTGTGTTGTCTTAAGTTATTTTTTGGCAACAACTTTGAGAGAAAGCAATACGGATATAATCGGGTTCCAATAAAGGTACCGAATACCAGGTGAGAAACCTTTAAAAAGAAATCTAGAAAAGATGCAAGGCAACAATTGTCTTTGTTGCTAAATGCTTCCATAAGTCACAATAAAATGACCTTTTGAGGACAAAATATTTTTGTGACAACAACTACATTTTTTGTTGTCTTTAAGTTATTTTTTCAACAACTTTGAGAGAAAACAAAAGAAATGGTTATTGCTACGAATTTCCACCATGGTTATTTCGTATTTCAATTCGTACTAAGATAACATTAAGAGGTATCCAATGTTTTAATTTTTCAAATTACACGTGATTTTTAAGAAGTACCATAATTTTTCTTTATTATCTTAGTTCTATCATAATTAATTTTTATGATAGTTATTGTTACGGCTTGGAGGAAGCCCAGAGGCAGCTCAAGAAAAATTGTGACCTAAAACCAGACTTTATTAATATGCCTTAAGCTTTAATATATATATATATATATATATATATATATATATATATATATATATATATATATATATATATATATATATTGTTCTACGACAACTTTTCCATTTGAAAATATAAATAATACATTTAAGGCATGATGTGAATCTTATTTAGTGAATCCTCTTTTAGTTGTATTAAAGTTTCAAGAATAATCTTATTTAACTTTTGAGTAATCTTTTTCATATTGACATACTTGAATTCTAATATATAAGGGAAAAAGGCAATATACACCTATGAAGTAAAAACTGCAAAGCAGAATTTCACTATTTTAATTAGTTTTGCTTGATATCGCGCTGAAAACATGAGAATAATGACAATAAATGTACAGTTTAATTTATGTCATTGGCCTTGTTTTTTAGGGAATAAAATAGCTAGCTTAGTAAGGGAAGAAAAGAAAATACAAATTACAAGTTTTATTATGAAAAAAGGGGAAATATTAATGCCTTAAGGTAAACTAACATTCATTATCAATAATCATGTGATGACCCAAAATGTCATCCTTAAATTTAATAAGTAATTATGTGTTCTAAAATCTCGAAAAGCACCATTTTATCATTCCTCGACTTGCGGAAAGTTTTCATGTAAAAAATGGATTAAAATGTGAAATAGAGTTTTAAAACTCAACTGAGTTGACTTTGGTCAACATATTTAGCAAACGGACCCAGATCGGTATTTTGACAGTTCCGGTAACTCCGTATCGTGATTTGGGACTTGGGCGTATGCCCGAAATTTAATTTGGAGGTTCCTAGCTCAAGTTATGACCATTTAACGGAACTAGCAATTTAAAGGCTACATATTTCCAAGTTTGACCAGGGGGTTGACTTTTTGATATCGGAGCCGGAATCCGATAATGGAAATTTGAACAGCTCTGTTACGTCATTTATGATATGTGTGCCAAATTTGAAGTCATTCCAGATTCATTTAATATGTTTTGGCACGGGATTTGCAAATTGAAAAGTTTAAAACTCAAAGTTTGAATCGGGGCGTGAATTATAATTTCAGCGTTGTTTGACGCGATACGAGACCCCGAGTAAGTCCATATTATGTTATTGGGCTTGTTGGTATATTCGTACGGGGTCCTGAGTACCCCGAGAGTGATACAGATTGAAATCGGATCAAGAATTGGACTTAAACAAAATCTGAAATTTTGCCTTATGTTGTAATCGCACCTGCGGATTTTTGACCGCAGGTGCGAGCTCGCATATGCGCCCAGGCGTGTCAAGGCTTCGATCGCAGTAGCGAACAACTTCTCGCAGAAGCGTGTCCGCAGATGCGGGACTGGGCTGGCCTAGGGTCTTCGGAGGTGCGACCATTTTGCGCAGAAGCGGATGTCGCAGGTGCGACAGCAGTGTACGCAGATGCAGAACTTCACCTGGTAGCATGGCATCGCAAATGCGAGCTTTATCTCGCAAATGCGGAACTTTGATCCGCATATGCGAAAATGACTGGGCAGAGTCCATAGATTCGGAAGTTGCCATTTTCACTCATTTTTGAGTGTCAAGTCTCGGATTTGGGCGATTTCAAGGCGGACTTTCACGACTTTGAATTGGGTAAGTATTCTTTAATCAAAAGTGATTATATTTCACAAATCCATGTCTATATTCATCATTTATTTCGGATTTAGATGTAATAAATTGGACTTTTTATAAAATCTTTCAAAAACGAAAAGTTAAGATTTGAAGGTCCATTTGATATCGGAATTGGATAATTTTTGTATGGATGAACTCGTATCGGAACGGGTGTTCGGATTTCGTGAGTTTTTTCGGGATTTGAGACATGGGTCCCACTGTTGAATATTTAAATGAATTTCAGATTTTTATCCGGAAAATTAGTAAATTAATATGGAATTAATTCCTATGATTAGTATTGAATATATCGAATTGTTTGTAAATAGATTTGAAGCTTTCGGAGATAAATTTAAAAGGAAAAATTGTGGTTGAATAATTGATTGGAATTTGCAAAGCGAGGTATGTATCGTGGTTAACCTTGACTTGAGGGAATAGAACCCTTAAATTAATTGTTATGTGAATTGCATGTGAACGACGTATAGGCGAGGTGACGAGTGCCTATACGTCGTCAAATTAATTATTTGCATAATTATTTGAAAATCCTAAATTTGTTTTAATACATGAATTAATTATTATAATAATTATTTCTCTCCTATATTTTGCCAAATATTAATTCATAAATTCCTGTAATAATTGCTACATGCTTATTTGAATTATGTGCACTAATTCCTACTTGACATTTAGCATATTAAATATTAAACTATCTATTTTCTCCCTGATTTCCAAAATAAATTGTTATTGCCATTGTTTGTTCATAAATAAATTATAATTATTGTGTGCCTTGATGCTTAATAGTTTCTCATTGGACGTGGTATTTATTGGAGTAATTTTTATTTACATTATCAGTTGTTTAAAGTTATATATATTGGGGGAACGGGTTGCTCGCCGCAACGAAAATGAAAGTAAATATATCTATATTGGGGGATCGGATTGCACGCCGCAATAGACTTATTTAAAAGTCAACATCGGAGAATCGGATTGCACGCTGCAACAGACTTATTTAAAAGTCTATACTCTCTCGCTATATATATATATATATATATATATATATATATATATATATATATATATATATATACTTGATTGAAATAAATATATGACAGACTTGATTAAAAGGAATATATTGGGAGAGCGGGTTGCACGCTGAAACAGAATTGAATGTGAATATATTGTGAGAGCGGGTTGCACGCTGCAACAGAACTGGTTGAAATAATAATGGATTATGACTGCTGAGTTGGCTTCAATTATTATAAATGAGTTACCTGATTTATTTCTATTATTTGTTGTTCTTGTTATTAATATTGCGTACAGGTTAATGTAAGTGAACCGCCTTAGCCTCGTCACTACTTCGTCGAGATTACGCTCAACACTTACGAGTACATGGGGTCGGTTGTACTGATACTACACTCTGCACTTCTTCTGTAGATTTTGGAGTTGGTCCTAACGACGTACCATCGACTTGCTCGGATTTCAGCTACCAGAGGAGACTTGAGGTATAACTGCATGGCGTCCGTAGTTCTGAAGTCCCCGTCTATTTTACATTAGTTGTGTGTTTATTTCCAGATAACTTTATTTTATTTAGACCTTTATTTGTATTTATTCTAGAAGCTCGTGCACTTGTGACACCAATTATGGAATAGTATTTATACACCGTTGTGTTTATGGGTTATTTTACTATATTTCAAACTTTTCTCCCGCATTTGTTTCTTTGGTTATTAATAATTTAAAGATTTTTTAGAAAATTGGTTAATATTATTCTAACGTTGGTTTGCCTAGCAAGTAAAATGTTAGGCGTCATCACGGTCCGAAGGTTGGAATTTCGGGTCATGACAGTTGGTATTAGAGCACTAGGTTTCATAGGTCTCACGGGTCACGGAGACATCTATACTTATCTCTCAGAGGCTATGAAGTTTAGGAACAATATCACTTCTTTCTTATTTTGTCGTGCGATTTTATTCTATCATCGATGATTGAACCATTCTACTCTTATTCTCTTGCAGATGGTAAGAACACGTAATACCTCTATCGATGAGCAGGGACCAGAACCCCAGGTGGAAACTATAGTCAGTGGTAGAGGTCCAGGTCGAGGTCGTGCTAGAGGCTGAGGCAGAGGCCGAGGTAGAGCTCAATCCAGAGCTCGAGCAGCTGCACCTATTGTAGAATCTCAGGAGGAGGTTCCAGTTCAGAGTGTACCAGCTGGACCAGTTCAGGTCCCAGAAGGATTCATAGCCACCCTAGTACTTCGGGACATTCTAGTCCATTTGGTAAGTCTTATGGAGGGCGTGGCCCAGAATGGTACATTTCCAGTGGCACCAGCCGTCTCACAGGATGGGGGAGGAGCACAAAATCCCACTACTCCCGCTCTAGAGCAGATGGCTCCCCAGAATCAGGCTCCAGCAGCCTCGCCAGTTGGGGTAGTTCAGCAAGTTGTTGTGGCACAGACCGGTGATAGGCCCGCCATGTCTTTTGAGGCCTTATTGAGACTGGATAAGTTTACTAAGCTCTTTACAGTTCACTTCAGTGGTACACCTTCTGAGGACCCACTGGATTATCTTGAATGCTGCCACGAGGTGCTGCGGAACATGGGTATAATTGAGACCAATGTGGTTGATTTTGCTGTATTTTAGATGACGGGTTCCGCTAAAAGATGGTGGAGATATTATACATTGACCAGACCAGTTGGATCGCCTGCACTTACATGGGAGCAGTTCTCTCAGCTATTTCTGGAAAAGTTTCTCCCTATCACACTGAGAGAGGAATTCCGCAAGCAATTTGAGCATCTACAATATGGCAGTATGACTGTTACTCAGTATGAGTCCCGTTTTGTAGATTTGGCCCGACATGCTCTCCTTTTACTACCTACGGAGGGAGAGGGAGTGAGGAGGTTTATTGAGGGACTCACTAACCCTATCAGACTTCAGATGGCCAAGGAGACCGGAATTGATATTTCTTTTCAGGCGGCTGCTAATGTCGCAAGGAGGATCGAGATGGTTCTTGCACATGAGAGAGAACATAGGTCCGATAAGAGGCCTCGTCAGTTCGGTCATTTCAGTGGTGCCTCGTCTGGAGGCAGGGGTAATTTTGGTAGGGGTCATCCTCCCAGACCGTTTCATTCAACACTTCATGTATCTCCCGGTGTTTTAGGGTGTCACAGTCCTATTATGCCTTACTCTGGCAGCCAGTATTCAGGGTACATTCAACTCCTATCAGTACATCACCACTCCAGAGTTATTACAGCGGTTATTCGGCCCATTTGGCTTATCTTCAGTTTCAACAGTCACGACATCAGGATGGGTGTTATGAGTGTGGAAACATTGGTCACATCAGGAGGTATTGCCCTAGATTGGCGAGTAATAGATCTCGGCAAGATTCTCGTGCCATCATGCCGGCACTGGTTGCTTCACCGCCTGTTCAGCCAGCTATAGATAGGGGCCAGGCAGCTAGAGGTGGAGGTTAGGCCATTAGAGGTGGAGGTCAGATCGTTAGAGGTGGAGGCCAGCCAGTTAGAGGTCGTCCCAGGGACGCAGTTCATAATGGTGGGGCCCAGCCCCGATTTTATGCTTTTCCAGCTAGGCCTGAGGCCGAGTCATCTGATGTTGTGATCACAGGTATTATTCCAGTTTGCCATAGAGATGCTTCAGTTCTATTTGATCCAGGATCTACCTATTCATATGTGTCCTCATATTTTGCTTCATATTTAGTTGTGCCTTGTGATTCTCTGAGTGCTTCGGTGTGTGTATCTACACCGGTTGGAGGCTCTGTTGTAGTAGATCATGTCTATCATTTGTGTGTGGTTACTATTGGTAATCTTGAGACTAGTGTGGATCTTCTACTTCTTGATATGGTAGACTTTGATGTCATCTTGGGTATGGATTGGTTGTCCCCTTATCATGCTATATTGGATTGTCATGCCAAGATAGTGACCCTAGCTATGCCGGGGTTACCTTGGTTAGAGTGGAAAACAACTCATGTCCATTCTGCCAACATGGTTATTTCTTATATGAATGCTCGGTGTATGGTAAAAAAGGGTGTTTAGCCTATTTGGCTTATATTCGCGATCCCAGTACGGATGTCCCTTCAATGGACTCAGTACCAATTGTTCGTGAATTTCCAAAAGTATTTCCTGCAGATTTGCCGGGGATTCCACCCGACAGATATATTGACTTCTGTATTGATTTGGCTTCGGGCACTCAGCCCATTTCTATTCCACCATACCGTATGGCCACGCCAGAGTTGAAAGAATTGAAAGATCAGTTACAAGACTTGCTTAATTAGGGATTCATTAGATCCAGTGTCTTGTCCTGGGGTGTACCGATGTTATTTGTAAAGAAAAAAGATGGCTCTATGCGGATGTGTATAGACTATCGACAGTTGAACAAGGCCACTGTCAAAAACAACTATCCGCTGCCAAGAATTGATGACTTATATCAGCTTCAGGGTGCCAAGGTATTTTTGAAGATCGATTTGAGGTTTGGTTACCATCAGTTGAAGATTAGGGTATATGATGTCCCTAAAATAGCTTTTCGAACTCGGTATGGGTATTACGAATTTCTAGTGATGTCATTTGGGTTGACAAATCCATCAACAACATTTATGGATTTGATGAATCGGGTGTTCAAGCCTTATTTAGATTCCTTTGTGGTTGTATTCATTGATGATATCTTGATCTACTCCAGCAATCGAGAGGAACATGAGCAGCATCTTCGAATTGTGCTTCTCACCTTGAAGAATAATCAGTTATATGCCAAGTTTTCAAAATGTGAGTTTTGGTTAGAATCAGTTGCCTTTTTGGGGCATGTTGTATCGGCAGAAGGCATAAAGATGGATCCTAAGAAGATTGAGGTTGTTTAGAATTTCCCTATACCTACTTCAGTTACATAGATCTGGAGTTTCCTAGGTTTAGCAGGTTATTATCGTCGGTTCATGGAAGGGTTTTCATCTATAGCAAGTCCATTGACCAGATTGACCCAGAAACGTGTCCCATTCAGATGGTCAGACGAGTGTGAGTTGAGATTTCAGAGGCTCAAGTCCGTTTTGACTACGGTGTCAGTGTTGGTATTACCCACAGGTTCAGGATCGTATACAGTATATTGTGACGCATCTCACATTAGGCTTGGTGTAGTATTAATGCAAGATGGCAAGGTAATTGCATATGCATCGCGGAAGTTGAAAGTTCATGAGAAGAATTATCTTATTCATGACTTAGAATTGGCAGCCATTGTTCATGCGCTGAAGATTTGGAGGCATTACCCTATGGTGTCTCGTGTGAGGTATTTACTAATCATCGTAGCCTTCAGTATCTGTTCAAACAAAATGATCTTAATTTGAGGAAAAGAAGATGGTTGGAGTTGTTGAAAGACTATGATATCACCATTTTGTATCACCTCGGAAAGGCCAATGTGGTGATCGATGCTTTGAGTAGAAAGGTTGTGAGTATGGGCAGTCTTGCGTATATTCCGGTTGGTGAGAGGCCATTAGCTGCAGATGTTCAGACTTTTGCTAATCAGTTCGTGAGGTTAGATGTTTCAGAACCTAGTCAGGTTCTAGCTTGCACAGTCGCTCGGTCTTCTTTATATGAGCGCATCAGAGAGAGGCAGTATGATGATCCTTACTTACTTGTTCTTAAGGACACGGTACGGCACGGTGATGCCAAACAAGTTGTTGTGGGGGAAGATGGGGTTATGCGAATGCATGGTCGTATTTGTGTGCTTAATGTAGATGGGCTTCGTGAATTAATTCTTGAAGAAGCACACAGTTCCAGGTATTTTATTCATCCAGGTATCGCCAAAATGTATCAAGATTTGCGGCAACATTATTGGTGAAGGATAATGAAAAAGGATATAGTTGCATATGTAGCTCGGTGTCTGAATTGTCAGCAAGTTAAGTACGAGCATCAGAGACCTTGTGGTTTGCTTCAGAAGTTAGAAATTCCTGAGTGGAAGTGGAAGCGTATCACTTTGGATTTTGTTGTTAGGCTCCCACGGACTCAGAGAAAATTTGACGCAGTTTGGGTCATTGTGGACAGGTTGACCAAGTCAGCACATTTCATTCTAGTGGCAGTTACCAATTCCTCAGATAGGTTAGCTGAAATTTATATTCGTGAGTTTTTTCGCCTTCACGGTGTGCCCGTGTCTATTATTTCAGATCGAGGTACGCAGATTGGAGGGTTGTACATCGTGAGTTAGGAACTTGGGTGGAGTTGAGTACAACATTTCATCCACAGACAGACAGACAGTCAGAGCGCATTATTCAAATATTGAAAGATATACTCCACGCTTGTGTTATAGACTTTGGAGGTTCTTGGGATCATTTCTTGCCACTTGCGGAGTTTGCTTATAATAATAGCTACTAGACGAGCATTCATATGGTTCCATATAAGGCATTATACAGAAGGCGATGTTGATATCCAGTTGGTTGGTTTGAACCGGGAGAGGCTCGGTTGTTGGGTACCGATTTGGTACAGGATGTCTTGGATAAGGTCAAGATTATTCAGGATCGACTTCGCATAGCTCAGTCTAGGAAAAAGAGTTATGCCGACCGTAACGTTCGTGATATTGCATTCATGGTTAGAGAAAGAATATTGCTCTGAGTTTCACCTATGAAAGGTGTAATGAGGTTCGGAAAGAAGGGAAAGTTGTGCCCTAGGTATATCAGACCCTTTGAAATTCTTGAAAGGGTGGGTGAAGTAGCCTACAGGCTTGCATTACCACCTAGTTTATCAGCAGTTCATCCGGTGTTCCATGTGTCTATGCTCCGTAAATATCATGGGGATCTGTCCCATGTGTTAGATTTCAGTTCAGTCCAATTGGACAAAAATTTGACTTACGAGGAGGAGTCGGTGGTTATTCTATCCCGGCATGTCCGACAGTTGAGGTCTAAGAGTTATCCTTCAGTTCGGGTGCAATGGAGAGGTCAGCCGGTAGAGGCATCTACCTGGGAGTTCGAGTCGGACATGCGGAATAAATATCCACACTTATTCACCAACTCACGTACTTTTTTTTTAACGCTGTTCGAGGACGAACGTTTGTTTTAGAGGTGGAGAATGTGATGACCCAAAATATCATATTTAAATTTAATAAGTAATTATGTGTTCTAAGACATCGAAAAGCACCATTTATCATTTCTCGACTTGCGTGCGCAGTCCGTCAAAGTTTTCAGAAAGTTTTCATGTGGAAAATGGATTAAATGTGAAATAGAGCTATAAAACTCAACTAGGTTACTTTGGTCAATATTTTTAGCAAACTGTCACGGCCCAATTTTCCCTCCGTTTGGGTATCGTGATGGCACCTAGACTTAAGGACTAGGTAAGCCTAACAATAATTAAAACAACAACATTATTTAAATAAAACATCTTACAATTCCAAAAACCGGTAGTACTTATCATAAGCCCTATAGAGTGTTTGCTAGAAAACTTCTAAATACAACTGTCCAGAAATAAGTATAAACAGTGCAAAGCGAAAACTGGAAGGTGACTCTGAAGCCTGCGAATGCAGCAACAAGTTTACCTTGAGTCTCCAAAGCAACAGTCCACACAACTAGCTAACAAACAGGTACCTGGATCTGCACAAAAATGTGCAGAAGAGTAGCATGAGCACACCACAACGGTGCCCAGTAAGTTTCAAGACTAACCTCGGTGGAGTAGTGACGAGGAACAGTCAAGACACCCACTTGTCTAATAAACTGAACAAATATAAGTACATGAACAACAGAAGTATGATGTCTACATAAAGACTATGAAATATGGCTCACAGTACAGTAATGGCAATAAGGAAGGAAACAACAAGTATCAGCGGAATATCATGAAAATGATACAGAAAGGTGAAAGGAACACAACCTAAATCTGGAATCACAAATACAACAAGGACAAATAATAACTCAGCAACTGCAACCGCTTTTACATCATGTTTTAGTCAGCAACTCCACGAGGTACCGAACCTCAGACAAATCACAACTTACGGGTCTCAATACCTGAACTCTAACACTTGGCATCATGTGCCCTCATAACATCTCATAACCGCACTGACGACTCACGTGCCAATAGAGTCATTCTCACATAGAAGGCCAGTAAAGAAGGGTGAGCATCTATGCACAACAATATCAAGAACACCTCTTATCCGATAAGAGTGCTTAACTACGTGTATGCTTGTGCAAGTGTACTACCATAGTCCATATCAGCAATTAAGCATAAGGAAAAAGAACAGACATCACGTAGAATATTTTCTCACAACTTTCACAAGATAAGCTCATATAGGTACGCATACCACTACACAAATATCAACAACAAGAATGCCCTCAGGCCAAAAATCATCACAAATCAACCCCTGACACAACCCACCTTGTCTCGCCGCGTGTGAAATAATAAAGTAAGTGCTTGTCTTGTCTCGCCATACGTGCATAACAATGTTCCCACCTTGTCTCGCCACATACACAACCCATATATATATATATATATATATATATATATATATATTCCACTTTGTCACGCCGCATGTGCAAATATCAATAGTAACAATAGCACACGGAAGAAACCTCGTGCAACCCCATAACAACAACCGCACGGCAGAAACCTCATGCATCACAATGATAACAACCGCACGTCAGAAACCTCGTGCATCACCACAACAAATACAACAACAATGGCAATAATACAAAGTACGACAAGTAAATCAACTCAAGAACTTTTAAATCACAAGAAAAATGTAAAACCAATTCACAATGAATAACCACAGTATGGAATGCTAGGCGTAAAGAGAACAACTCAACAAGGGAAAACTAATGTGTAGCAACAATCCCACAATATACACCTCAACAACAGGGAAGCTAACACGAGTCAAATAATTCCAAATAAAACAATTCGACTGAGATATAGCATATCTAAACTTCTTTTAAGGTTGAGAAAATTGCGAAGGATATTCAACAATTCAATTAAGGATAAGCAGCGAAAAAATAATCATAACCTCAATTAAGACTGAACAATTATAGGATGAAATAATATTAATTCCAAATAAAGATAAGCAGTTATGAAAAGATAGCATGACAGCAGAGGAGGTAAGATCTTGAGTTAAGTCAAATAAGAGTCAAATAGGCAATAAGAGTGAATCCTGAAGCAATTAGTTCTAATTAAAGCATGTAGAGGTGAAACTAGTAAAAAAGGACTTAATCACATCAAGAACAACTTCATACTCGGTGAATGTAAGGACATAAGAATCCTAAAAGGTCAACTTTCCACAAATAAGTCTGAGCACGTACTCGTCACCTCGCGTACATGGACTACAATCAACATAGAAGACTCAAATCCTAAGGGGAAATCCCCCACACAAGGTTAGGCAAGATACTTACCTCGAACCAAGCTCAAACAATCGGTCACGATGCCTTTTCCACGAATATCCGGCTCTGAATGACCCAAATCTAGCCAAACACAATTGCATAACATGAATACAACAATAATAGACTCATCTAATCAATGAAATCAATATTTTAACAAAAATTCCAAAATTCACCCTAAAAAGTTGACCCGGGCCCACATCTCAGAATCGAGTAAAAATCACAAAATACGAACACCCATTCACTCACGAGTCCAACCATATAACAATTACTCAAATCCAATCACAAATCCCCCTTCAAAACTCCAAATCTTTATTGAAGAAGTTCTTCCAATTTTTTCCCAATTCAACCCCAAAAATCCGAAATTAAATGGAGAAACAACTATAGATTAATGCAATAAAACCAAATTCGAGTAAGAAATCGTTACCCACAAGATTCCTCTGAAAATCCCTCAAAGAATCGCCTTTTCCCGAGCTAAAAATAAAAAATTGAGTGAAAAATGAACTAACCCTCGACTCCAACCCCTTTCTGCCCAACGATCCTTGCACATGCGATCATTTCTCGCACCTGCGCCTACCGCACATGCGGTCTAACCAGTCGCACCTATGAAAGTTACTAATTACCACAACCTCCGCACCTGCGAACCTTATGTGCATCCACGAGCATCGCAGATGCGGAACTTCCTCGCACCTGCGACCCCAGGCCAACTCTCAATTCTCGCATCTGCGCTTCCATCTCCGCACATGCGAGTCCGCTGATGCGCACAAATTCTACGCACCTGCGGAGACTGCCAAGTCCAGCTCTTCTCGCACTTGCGCCTCCATCTTCGCACCTGCGTCCAAGGTCCACAAGTGCGATTACACCAGAACTCAGACCTCCCCAAAACCATGAAAATCATCCGTAACTCGTCCGAAAAACACCCGGGGCCCTCGGAACCCCGTCCAAACATACCAATAAGTTCTATACCCTATCACGAACCCGCTCGAGGTGTCAAATCACATCAAACAATGTTGAAACTACAAATCGCATCATGAATCGAACTTATAAATTTTCAAATCTTTCAACTTCTAAAACTCGTGCCGAAACCTATCAAATCAACCCGGAATGACGTCACATTTTGCAGACAAGTCCTAAATAACATAATGGAGTTGTTCCAACTCTGGAAATCGCATTCCAACCTCAATATCAAAAAGTCCACTTCCAGTCCAAATCTCTAAAAAAAATTGACTTTCACCATTTCAAGCCTTAATCAGCCACAAACCTTGGATTTACAGTCCGAACACGCTCCCAAGTCTAAAATCACCCAACGGAGCTAACGGAACTCCATTCCGGAGTCGTCTTCATATAGTTTCGACTACTGTCGAAATCCTAAGACTTAAGCTTTCGTTTTAGGGACTAAGTGTCCCAAATCACTCTGTAACATCCGGTAACCGAATTCAACCACGCACGTAAGTCAATACACATAATATAAGCTTCTCAGGGCCTTATGACACTGTACGGGACTTAAATTCTCAAAACGACCGGCTGGGTCGTTACATCTTTCCCCTCTTAAACAAACGTTCGTCCTCGAACATGCTAAGAATCGCCTCGAAGTATTCTAATCACTGAAAGTACATATCTAATATACACTCGCGGGTGAATCCACGTCACCCCAATCCACATAAGCCTGACGACACGATCCCAACTGTAATTTATCCTTTCTGCCAACACCGATAAGCCTTAGAGTAAAAAATTCTCACCTTCCATTTATCTTCAAAAGACCCGATTCAAAATCCATAACCGGATTCAGTCTCAACTAGCTGTAACAACTCATGCCTACACCCACAAAGTACGACCACACAATAAGACAGACCACACATAGGCCCATAATAACATTTCTTATCACAATAGCTACTCGTAATCAAAACCATCACCGACAATTAGCCTCATATCCGTTAGAACCCTGTTCATACCTCCACAACACTGACAATGATGCAAGAAACACGAAGACCTCTTGACTATACACCTGAATCAACAAGTCGCAACTAACACCACCGGGCACACACCCCACAAGCTAAAACGCGAGAAGCACAGAATGAAAATGACTGAATATGTAAAGAGAAACACATAAGATAAATATTAAACAAGCCCGTAAGGCACAACTTTCTAACAATACCCTACTACGAATCAATTCAAAAGGAAAAATCAAAGTACATGAACAAATCATAAGGATCTCATCCTGGTATCACCCTCCACCGTGGCACGCAGCCCGGCTCAAACATTTCAAATCACATGGAGTCGCGAGGGTCTCGCCCTCAACTTTGAATCACAAGTCGAATACACATCATACCAATGAAAATCTTCCACTAACGCAATTCTTCCAATAAAATCTCAACACTTGCTAAACTCTCACCCCGGTAGAGTACCAAATCACAAATTATAACCAATTTACTCAGGAATCACATCAAACCTACCATAATGGACAACGTGAATCCACTTATAGTCTCGTAACTTTCAAAACTGAATAGAAACAAACAATAGACACGGGCTACCACTCATAGAGTCTCCCAATAGGGGTAAACATCTAAACATAATACTAAGTCATGAACTCAACCATAGGTGGGATAACAAATAGGGGAACCTACCCCGTCAAGCAGAATCGAATCAAAATACGAATAGTTCCCCTCTATAACAAATCAAAAGCATACATGTATAATATCATCTGGCGCAATGGACTCAAGCCTACTATATGAAACACATCAACGGGTCGGGTCTTCCCCTCTTGGGTGCCCTCTACTCGCCTGAATACTCCGATGTGACACACCTGTCCGGAGTCTAGGACAATCTCTCACCTTGTGGCTGGTATATCCACACTCGAAGTAGCCTCTCTACTGACGTGGTTGGGAGAACTGTGCGGTACGGGTACTCTAAGACCCATGAGCACCTGAAATACTGTGCAAAGCCTGAAGTGCAAACTGAACTGGCTGACCACAAAACCTCTACCATGTCGTACCCTGCCTCCAAAATAAGGACCAGTAGATCTCTCCAGTCTACGAGGCCTCCTCACCTACATGTCCTATCTCTCCTGGTCTCGCATGTACTCTCTTTCATGGCCTCGTCTATCTTCTCTCTCCTGGTCCCACATTCCCTCTACTCGGCGAGCGATGCCTACCACCTGCTGAAACGAAACATCTGACTCTAACTCCTGACCCATGCTGAACCGAATATCATGCCTGAGTCCCTCAATGAATCTACAGACACACTCTTTAACTTTGGCGACCAAAGCAGGTGCATGCCTGGCCAAATCATT